>NW_024429190.1:25523850-25748391 GCF_017639785.1 Mesocricetus auratus | reverse complement strand
AGGTCGCTGGCCTCCCAGCTCTTGCACCCCACGAGGCTGAGTCTCATTGCACGGGATAGAGTGGGTAGGCTTCAGCAGCCCAAGGAGTTGCAAGGCTAAGCACTGCACAGGAGAGGTCTGCGGTATAACGACTTTCTCCTGGGAGATAAGTCATCTTGCATGAAGGTTCTATGTCATGATCTCCTTCCCAGAAAAACGACATCGGACTGGTCAGGACTCCTCTGGGGATAAGACCCTGGAGAGGAGCTTTGTACATGTTCCGAATTTGCACATGGGGATTTGACCTCTATCTCCACTCCAAAGTTGTGGGTGTCCTATTGCTTCAAAAATAAATGAATAGGGGAGATGTGAGGAGCCGCCCTCGCTATCGCTATTGCCGTTAGAAGATGGCGCTGACATCTGCTGTCAGTTGGAGTTTACCGCTTAAGCTGAGCCTCACCTCGTCATCTGGGGTGATGAGCAAACCACCAATCCCGGCTCTACACGTCTCACTCGGAGCTCCTAGGCTTATATAAGGGGCCTTTCCGCCACTGTGCAAACAACTCAAACCATTAATGAACTATCGGCCACTGTGACCATGGCCCTAGATAAACAGGCCACTGCCAATTCTCAGATACAAGGAGGCCTGATGTTGGTAAACCAACAGATTAATTTGGTTCAGGAACAATTGGATATATTGTGGCAGATGACCCAATTGGGATGTGAACAAAAGTTGCCTGGCCTTTGTGTTCACTTCAGTACAATATGAGAATTTTTACAAGAGCAGCTAACCTGTCAAAAGCTCTGTCTCAACATTTATTACAGAATTGGACTTTTGAGTTTGAGCAGACACTCCATGAGTTGAGAGTGGCGATCCTGCAAGTGAATTCGACGCGTCTGGATCTTTCTCTGATGGAAGGCCTCTCCTCCTGCATTTCATCTGCATTTTCTTATTTTAAGGAATGGGTGGGGGTGGGATCATTTAGCCTAGTTCTCTGCTGTGGAATAGTGTTGATGCTTTGGATGGTGTGTAAGCTCAGAGCCCAAACAAAAGAGACAAAGTGATGGTGGCACAAGCACTTGCTGCCTTAGAACACGGAGCCTCCCCTGACATTTGGTTAACCATGTTAAAGCAATAGGTCGCTGGCCTCCCGGCTCTTGCACCCCACGAGGCTAGTCTCATTGCACGGGATAGAGTGGGTAGGCTTCAGCAGCCCAAGGAGTTTCAAGGCTAAGCACTGCACAGGAGAGGTCTGCGGTATAACGACTTTCTCCTGGGAGATAAGTCATCTTGCATGAAGGTTCTATGTCATGATCTCCTTCCCCCAGAAAAACGACATCGGGACTGGTCAGGGCTCCCTCTGGGGATAAGACCCTGGAGAGGAGCTTTGTACATGTTCCAAATTTGCACATGGGGATTTGACCTCTATCTCCACTCCAAAGTTGTGGGTGTCCTATGGCTTCAAAAATAAATGAATAGGGGGAGATGTGAGGAGCCGCCCTCGCTATCGCTATCGCCATTAGAAGATGGCGCTGACATCTGCTGTCAGTTGGAGTTTACCGTTTAAGCTGTGCCTCACCCGTCATCTGGGGTGATGAGCAAACCACCAATCCCGGCTCTACACGTCTCACTCGGAGCTCCTAGGCTTATATAAGGGGCTGGGTTTCTTAGCTTGGGGTCTCCCTCTCAGAAGCTGATCATCTATCTCTCAAGATGTATTAAAGCTTTACTGCAGAAGGATCCGAGTGTCCTGCGTCGTTCTTGCTGGCGAGACGGTAGCGCGGGACAGAAGAGATATGGAGAGACTGAACAATCTTGTCTTGTTCCTGATTTAATAGGAATCGCATTGAGTTTTTCTCCATTTAGTTTGATTTTGGCTGTTTGTTTACTGTATATTGCTTTTATTATGTCCAGGTATGTTCATGTTATCCCTGATCTCTCCTGGACCTTTATCATGAAGGGATGTTGGATTTTTTCAAAGGCTTTTTCAGCACCTAGTGAGATGATCATAAGCTTTTGCAGTTTGTTTATATGGTGGATTACATTGATAGATTTTCATACATTGAACCATCCCTGCATCCCTGGGATAATGCCTACTTGATCATCGTGGATTTCTCTGATGTGTTCTTGGATTGGATTTGCCAGTATTTTATTGAATATTTTTGCATCAATGTTAATGATAGAGATTGATCTGTAGTTCTCTTTCTTAGTTGTGTCTTTGTGTGGCTTCGAATCCAAGGTAATTGTAGCCTCATAAAAGGAGTTTTGCAATGGACATTCTGGACACTGTGGAATAATTGAGGAGTATTGGCATTAGCTCTTCTGTGAATTTCTGGTAGAATTCTGCACTGAAGCAATGTGGCCCTGGGATGTTTTTGGTTGGGAGACTTTTGATGACTGCTTCGATTTTGTTAGGAGTTATAGGTCTGTGTAAATTGCTTATCTGTTTTGATTTAATTTTGGTATATTGATATCTATCCAGAAAATTGTCCATTTCTTTTAAATTTGCGAACTTTGTAGAGTACAAGTTTACAAAGTATGACCTGAAGATTCTCCAAATTTCCTCTGTCCTTTGTTTCTGATTTTGTTAATTTGAATGTTCTCTCTCTGACTTTTGGTTTGTTTGGATAAAAGTTTGTCTATCTTGTAGATTTTCTCTAAGAACCAACTCTTTGCTACATTGATTCTTTGTGTTGTTTCCTTTGTTTCAACTTTATTGATTTCAGTACTCAGTTTGATTATTTCCTAGCATCTACTCCTGTGGGGTGAGTTTACTTCTTTTTGTTCTAGAGCTGTCAGTTGTGCTATTAATTCTCTAGTGTGACTAATCTCCAGTTTCTCCATATGAGCATTTAGTACTATGAACTTTCCTCTTAGTACTGCTTTCAAAGTGTCCTATAAGTTTGGGTATGTTGTATCATCATTTTCATTGAATTCTAGGAAGTCTTTAATTTCTTTATTTTTTCCTTGACCCAGAAATGGTGTAAATTGCATGTTGCTCAATTTCCATGAGTTTTTGCAGTTTCTGCAAATTGTGTTGTTGTTGAATTCTAACTTTAAAGCATGGTGGTCTGAAAAGATATAGGAGGTTATTTCAATTTTTTGCATCTGTTGAGGTTTGCTATGCTGCCAAGTGTGTGGTCGATTTTTGAGAAGGTGCCATGTGGCGCTGAGGAGAAGGTATATTCTTTGGTGTTTGGATGGAATGTTCTATAGATGTCTGTTAAACCCAATTGGGTCATAATTTATGCTAGTTCCTTTGTTTCTTTGTTAAGTTTCTGTTAGTCCTGTCCAGTGGTGAGAGTGAGGTGTTGAATATCACACATAATTATGTGAGGTTTTATGTGCGATTTGAGTTTTAGTAATGTTTCTTTTATGTACATCGGTACCTTTGTATTTGGGGCATACATCTTCAGAATTGAGACTTCTTCCTGATGTATTTTTCCTGTGATGAATATGAAATGACCTTCTTCATCTCTTTTGATTGATTTTACTTTGAAGTCTAATTTGTTTTACACTAGGATAGCTACACCACCTTGTTTCTTGGGACCATTTTTTTGGAAAATCTTATCCCAAACTTTTACTCTGGGGTAATGTCTGTCTTTGAAGTTGAGGTATGTTTCTTGTATGTAGCAGAAGGATGGATTCTGTCTTCATATCCATTCTGTTAGCCTGTGTCTTTTTATAGGCAAATTAAGACCATTAATATTGAGCGAGATTAAGCACCATTGAGTGTTAATTCTTATTTGTTTTTTATTTGTTGTTGGTGATGTAATTGTTTGTGGATTTACCCCACTGTTTCTTCTGGCTTTTGATAAGGTTGGATTATCTATTGCCTATGTTTTTGTGAGCATAGTTACCTTCCTTAGATTGAAGTTTTCCTTCCAGTACTTTCTGTAGGGCTTGATTAGTGGATAGGTATTTTTTAATCTGGTTTTGTTGTGGAATATCTTGTTTTCTCCATCCATAGTTATTGAAAGCTTTGCTACATATAATAGTCTGGGCTGGCATCTGTGGTCTCTTAGTGTTGGTAGGATATCTATCCAGGACCTTCTGGCTTTCAGAGTTTCCATGGAGAAGTCAGGTGTGATTCTGACAGGTTTGTCTTTATATGTTACTTGGCCTTTTTCCTTCACTGCTCTTAATATTCTTTGTTTATTCTGGATGTTTTGTGTTTTCATTATTACGTGATGAGGGGACTTTTTGTGGTCAACTCTATTTGGTGTTCTATATGCTTCTTGTACTTTCATTGGCATTTCTTTCTTTAGGTTGGGGAAGTTTTCTTCTATGAGTTTGTTGAATATGTTTTCTGCCCTTTTTTAATTTAAATTAGAAACAAGGTTGCTTCACATGTCAATCCCAGGTCCCTCTACCCTTCCCTGCCCTCCTCCCACACTCTCCCACCAATCCTCCCCAATACACCCTCCTTTCTCCAGGGAGGGTGAGGTCCTCCATGGGGGGGTTCATAGTCTGTCATTTCATCCAGAGCATGGCCTAGACCCTCCCCCAAGAGTCCAAGGTGAGAGTGCATCTCTCACTGAGGTGGGTTTCTTCACCTTCTTGTATACCTATTATTTTTAGGTTTGGCCTTTTCACAGTGTCCCATATTTCCTGGATATTTTGTGTTAGGGATTTATTGAAATTAAGATTTTCCTTGTCCATGAATCTATTTCTCCTAGTGTATCTTTAACGCCTGAGATTCTCTCTTCCATCTCTTGTATTCTGTTGGCTATTCTTGCATTTGTAGTTCCTGATCATTTACCCATCTTTTCTAATTCCAGCAGTTCCTCAGACTGTGGTTTTTTTTCCAATTGTCTCTATTTTTGCTTTCAAACCTTGCACTGTTTGAATTGTTTCTTGCAATTTTTGGTTTATCTTTTCTTCCATTTCCTTAAAGAATTTTCTCATTTCCTCTTTTTAGGGTCTCTATCACCTTCATGAAGTTGTTTTTAAGGTCGTTCTCTTCTTCTTCATGTGTGTTGGGATGTTCATTTCTTGCTGGTGTACAGTTTCTAGACTCTGGTGGTGTCATATTGGTTTTTCTGTTGTTGAATGTGTTACTATGTTGTAGTCTTCCCATCCCTTTTCCAATGGATGCAGATGGGGTCTCTTTCTCTCCTGGTGGGTATGGGTCCAAGATTCTTCCAATGTCTGCAAGTGGATCTGATATTCTGATGGGTCTCATGGTGGGTGCAGGCGAGTCTGAGGCACTCCCTCTCCTGGTGGGTGGCAGCAGGACTAGCACAGTGCTGTTGGCAAACCCATGGTCTTGGGGCAAGTTTACTTGCCTGCATTCCCCAGGCTAGGAGATCCCAGAGTGGGAAAGCAGAAGTTGGGACCAAGGCAGAGGCCCAAGCTCACCTCTGCCCTGAGTGGGGGTGGGAGTAGCCCAGTGATCTCAGCAGACTCACATTTTCGTGGATCCCTAGGGGAGGAGTCGACCTGCCTGCAGTTACCAGGTCAGGAGATCCCAGCCATGTAGACATCTTATAATCTTGTTGGAAGACTCTAAAATGTTTTCGGTCTTCCAGATTTTATCCTCCCAGTTTCCTCCCTAAACTGGCACCTAGATACTTTGGTCTTGGTGTCTATGCCCTGAACCTGGGATTCATATATTTCTACTTGGTTATGCTGGGATGGAGTTGGGATGCAGAACAATAAGGAGTTGACCATGCAATAAAGGAAAACTCTCAGAAATGAGACTCTATCTGTACAAAGATTTGAAGGCTTTCTTGTTTCTTCTACCATGTAAGGTAACAGGCAGGCAGCTCCATCTATGAACCAGAAAGTGAGCTCTCAGAAGACAAGGAGTCTGCTGGTTATGACTACTATGAGTCTAGAATGGTCTGCAGTGAAGTTCTCCTGTTTACAAACCACCTAGTTGTTGGGGAAGTCTTATGCTAATAAAGCACTGTCTGGCCAATAGGAATCTAGATAGGTGGGGCTAGGAGTCGAGGAGGATTCTGGGAAGGGGAAACACAAGAGAGTTTGAGATGTAACCGCCATTGGGGTAGGAAGCCTGGAACCTCCCCGGTAAGAAACATACTTAGATTAACAATTATGGGGTAATTACTTAAGGCAGAGCTAGCCAGTAAGAGACAAACAAGGCCAACAGCTTCGTAATTAATATAGCCTCCTGTGTGTTTATTTGGGACTCATGCGGATCTAGAACCAGGCTGGCGCGGCAGAGCCCAGGCGACTGGCGGGGGATAAACCAAAGCGGCTAGCAAAAGAAAAAGCTTCACGTAACAGAATGGTGTCAGGAGTGGGATCATGAATTTCCACGCAGAATGACAAAAGCTTTAAAGGAATTTTAGAAACAGAAGAACGGAGAGAAGCACAGATTTTGGTAGCAGCATTTTTCTCAGGTGTGCTCTGTTTTGCTAGCGACAAGCCGAGATTCATGCGGCTCGTTTACCGGAGTCTTCTTGACTCGGCATAAAAAGAAAAAAAAAAAACCAACAAGGTTGTTTTAAGAGACTCTGCTAACGATTGAAAGGTGTGTACGTACAGCTGGAAGTGGCAGCTTTTGCTGGATGTCAGCATGGACTGAGGCGGTAAACTGGAGTCACGCTTACGCCCGCCATCTTGACGGAAAAACCTGCAGTTTAAAACAGCGGTTTTACAGATAAGACATGTGGCCAGAAAAACATAAAGATTTACAGTAAAGTCAGACTTGGATAAAGAAAAACTTCTAAAGGTTTACAGTGTGTTTAAAAATATATGTGAGATTGAGAGAGAAACTGAAACGACAAAGTGGTAAATAAATACAAAAGCCGGCATTGTGGTGGCACACGCCGGTAGGATTGCTCCAGAGGCAGAGGCAGGCAGGTTTCCAAAGAGAAACCCTGTCTCAGAGAAAAATAAATAAAAGTGAAAGAAATAAAGTAATAATAGATAAATACATAAGCCACGTAAAGATGGAAAATACACAGAGAGTCTGGATACTGTATGCTATTGTGTTTTTCAGTTTTTTGCTTGCTCAGGAAGGAACTGCTGCTAAAGTACACTTGATTATAAATGCTGCTGAATTAATCCAACTTCTATCTTTTAAAAATGCCTTGACTTCAAAATTTAAGTATAAGGATATGTTACTTGGGAAAGGAGATTTTGCTTATGTTTCCACAGAAAATGAAAAGCTGAGGATTCTTTCCAGACTTCTGTGGTTTGACAAACCAAGACCCCCAGAAGCAGTGGACCAGGTGTTCCAACTATTGAGACAGCTAAGATGATGCAGCTTTACAGACCCCGAAAATACGGACTTATACAGGTTTCTGAGTTTTGTCATGATCCCCATGGTATGAACAGCGCCCCCCTTCCAGCAGGAAGCAGTTTGGAATGAGCGACGTCCCAATTCCCATCTTGTTTATAAATCTTTGTTTTCATTTAAATGGGATTATTTATAATTGGCTAATGATCACAGCCAATCTTTTTAATGGTAAAAAAAGGGAATTATGGTATGGGTATTGTTTTTCATTTATTGAGACAAAATCAAGGTCAATTTTATGATGCTTATATTTCTCCTCTTGATTAAGTATTGTGCTTATACTGATCTTTTACAACGCAATGCATAATTGAATACAGACTATAGATAGTTACTTATAATAGGATTTCTAGTTACATAAGTTAGGTTTCTAGATATACAGAAATATATTTGAGATGGACAGTCTTCAAACCTCTCAAAGACCTTCAGAACATGGCATTTAAAATGGTTTAGGGTTTGTCTTGACAATGAGAAATGTCTGCTCCTGGCAGCACCAATTACGTCTGAGAGGAAGATGGGCATCGAAGAAACTCGTTATAAAGTTTGCTTTCAACATGGCAAGATTAGCCATTTGGGCAAGAAACTGCTCTTGCCTAGATTGTTTGACTGTTGTTGTATAAACTGGACATGCAGGACCCACAGGAAAGTGACTACTGAACTCAGTCTTACAGGGTTCCTGCTTGATGAAGAGTCTACGAGACTTGCTGCAGGACAAAGAAAAATGACTGACAGACTGCCAACGCAGATGGACAGTTTGAAATTTCCTGCTTTGCTGAGAAGTGTTCCAGACACATTGTGGCCTATGGGCTGAAGATGGATGCCCCAACGTTACAGAGGAACTTCGGGTGACTGTCCAGGCAGTAAGATGTCTCTGTCAATCCTAGTGTTTATATATTATCCTTCTGTGGTCTTTGATGGAGTTGAAGACAGATAGTTATAATTATAGTTTTCCTTAGTTATGATAAAAGATAAGCTACATATAGGACTTTGGACTCACAAGGATGGGATGGATGATATTTTCTTTAAATCTTGCTAAAATATTGTAACTATGTTCTTATTTGATAACTGTTCTGTTATATACAATTTGACTGTGTTTAAACAAAAAGACCTTTCTTTTTGTTTAAACAGAAAAGAGGAGATGTTGGGGAAGTCTTATGCTAATAAAGCACTGTCTGGCCAATAGGAATCTAGATAGGTGGGGCTAGGAGTCGAGGAGGATTCTGGGAAGGGGAAACACAAGAGAGTTCGAGATGTAACCGCCATTGGGGTAGGAAGCCTGGAACCTCCCCGGTAAGAAACATACTTAGATTAACAATTATGGGGTAATTACTTAAGGCAGAGCTAGCCAGTAAGAGACAAACAAGGCCAACAGCTTCGTAATTAATATAGCCTCCTGTGTGTTTATTTGGGACTCATGCGGATCTAGAACCAGGCTGGCGCGGCAGAGCCCAGGCGACTGGCGGGGGATAAACCAAAGCAGCTAGCAAAAGAAAAAGCTTCACGTAACACCTAGTTGTGGTATTATTTTGTAGCAAATAATTGAACTAAGCCATAGGGCATGGGAACTTACAGGGACTAGTATAGTATCTACAATCGTTTTTTTTTAAAAAAACAATCTTGATTAATTTAATAAATATTAAGATACATATATTCATGTTTCCCTTACAATAAACTGTTACTTTTTTTAATTGTGTGAAAGTCTTTAAATTTCACTGAAAGGGTTGGGCATTTGTTACAGTTGTAATGATGAGATAAAAATCTCTCTGAAAAAACAAATGCATTTTCTCAGTCAGTCCTGGTCTTTCCAGGGGTAGTCAGAGTTAATTCTGGAGGGAATTTTTCCTAAAGAAAGAACAAAAAAAGCAAGAGGCAGAACCACCTGACATGTAGGTAGTGGGCTGGGCTTGGCTCAGGATGCCAAGGGGAGCTGTTAAAGAGATCAGACTGTAATCTTGAAGCCTCTGAGTGAATTTTGACCCCACCTCTTTCCTCAAACAACATTGAATTCTGCAACCACTATACAGTCACAGACCAGGCTTTCTAGTCACAGACTCTGGGTCACAATTGATAGGGATGACAGAAGAAGACTCAGAGGCATCTACTCACTCCACCTTACCAAATCTGCTGGTATAGGCAGCACATGAAAGACTCTTTATGGAGGACTTTCCTTAAAGGCAAGAGTCCTCAGTTCTCCTTCCCTGAAGGCCTCTTAGTAATTCCAAAGGCTCAGATCACAGGTCTTTTTGCTTGCCACCCCAATATGTTCTGAACTCATACAATCAATCTTCTAACATAGCACCAAGTTCAATCCCACAAATGTTACTTCTGCCTTCAGAGTTATCCTGCCACATTAAATTCAGCTACCCATCTCAGATAATATTCACTCAACACACAATGAATGCCTGGAAATTTTCCACTTACTAGATATTTGTGGGTGTCAAAGTCAGACCCTTTGACACAGGAAATCAACTCTGGAGCATCAGCTATCCCATTTGACCTTGTAATTTAAATGTATTAAATAACTACCAAATCTTCACAACATAATAGGGCTGATTATATGAGTGAGCGATTTCACTTGAGGCAAAGGAGGATTTTATTACATACCATTTACATTTTTTTAAGCTCAGCACTTTTAGGGCTATTATTCACATTTAGAAAATACGCTATTTGCATGGCATATGTTCAATTTTCAATATCTATTTCTGAAAAATAATAAATGAGCAAGTGAATAATTGAGTGAAATTTCCTATCTTTAAATGATTGTATTCAAAATCACTGTGAAAATAGCAATGTAGCTATAAAAATTAAGGCAAATGACATAGTAGCACTGATATTTTAAAATATCATGATAATTTTATTTAACTTTCCTTGGCCTCCTAGAAGCAATATTTAATAATCTAAAAATCCATAATTCATTAAATAGGTCAAAGAAGGAGAAATTCAGATGCCACTCACCAGAAAACTCTTATTTTTACATACCCAAAATATGATACAAGAAAATCAGCATTTCTATGAGCCTCTAAGTATTTTACCTCTAGCTTCTTTCTTCAGGGATACTGTTTATTTCATGAAAGCATGTTCTTTATTGACCTTCTTTTTATTTAATCTGTCAGTGCACTAGGAGCTAAGACAGTACTACGTATTTGGTTCTTCATCATGTCTTCTGCAACCTACAATCTCTCTCACTACATCCAAATCTCCATCCTCTGAACTTACTCATTGTCTTAATAAACATAACATTCTAGGACATGAGGAGGGCTCAACAGCCCAAGAGCTCATGAATTGTAGGTGTTAACTGTATCAGGAAAGGACTTCTGATCTTCAGTGAGCAGCCACATTACAAGAGTGAGGAGTGGAGAATTAGCATTTGTAAGAAGTGTCCAGATGATATACATACTGTTTCTTAGGACCACATTTGATTCTTGGATTCTTGAAAATTTGGGAAAGAAACTAGAAAAGCAAACAAGTTAGGCAAGAACCCCATTTCACAGAGTCCATCTCCCAAGGGCAAACAGGTAAAGGCTCAACTTCTAATTCTCATTCAATGCTTGAAAATCCTCCTCCAATCAGCCATTATAATTCTACTCTATCTCCTTTAAGAAGTTTTGTCTTAAAGGCGATAGAGTAGAATTCAGACTATAAGAAATAAATAAATAAATAAATAAATAAATAAAAGTAAGAGAAATACAGTAATATAAGCCACGTAAAGATGGAAAATACACAGAGAGCCTGGATATTGTACTCTATTGCGTTTTTCAGTTTTTTGATTGCTAAGGAAGGAACAACTGCTAAAGTACACTTGATTATAAATGCTGCTAAATTAATTCAACTTATATGTTTTAAAAATGCCTTTACTTCAAAATTTAAGTATAAGGATATGTTACTTTGGAAAAGATATTTTATTTGTGTTTCGACAGAAAATGGAAAGCTGTGGATTCCTTCCAGGCTTCTGTGGTTTGATGAACCAAGACCCTCGGAAGCAGTGGGCCAGGTGTTCCAACAATTAAGACAGTTAAGATAATGCTGCCTTACAGACCCTGAAAATAAGGATTTATACAGGTTTCTGAGTTTTGTCATGATCCCCACGGTATGAACAGCGCGCCCATCCAGCAGGAAGCAGTTTGGAATGAGTGACATCCAAATCCCCATATTGTTTATAAATCTTTGTTTTCGTTTGAATGGGGTTGCTTATAATTGGTTAATGATCACAACCAATCTCTTTTTAAAGGAAAAAGGGGATTATGGTATGGAAATGAGTACTTTGTATTGGTTGGTTTTTCATTTATTGATGCAAATTCAAAGTCAATTTTGTGATGTGTATATTTCTATTCATCAAGTATTATGCTTTTAGTGATCTTTTAAACATAATGCATAACTGAATATAGATAGTTACTTATAATAGTCAGAACTTATAGTTAGGTTAGTTAGGTTTTCTAGGTATACAGAGATATATTTGAGATAGATAGATTGTCTTCAAACTTTTCAAAGACCTTCAGAAAATGGCATTTAAAATTGTTTAGGGTTTTTCTTGACAATGAGAAATGTCTGCTCCTGGTATCACCAATTACGTCTGAGGGGAAGATGGGCATTGAAGGAACGTGTTATGGAGTTTGCTTTCAACACGGCAAGGTTAGCCATTTGGGCAAGAAACTGCTCTTGCCTGGACTGCTTAACTGTTGCTGTATAATCTGTACATGCAGGACCCATAGGAAAGTGACTGCTGAACTCAAACAGTCCTTCAGGGTTCCTGCTTCATGGAAGAGTCTACAGGAACCAGAAAAATGAATGACAGACTGGCAATGCAAATGGACAGTTTGAGACTTCCTGCTTTGCTGAGAAGTCTTCCAGATACACTGTGGCCTATGAGCTGAAGATGGATGCCCCAACATTACAGAGGAACTTCAGGTGACTGTCCAGGAAGTGAGCTGTCTCTGTCAATTCTAGTGTTTATATATTATCCTTCTGTGGTCTTTGATAGAGTTGAAGACAGATACTTATAATCATAGTTTTCCTTAGTTATGATTAAAGATAAACTACATATAAGACTTTAGACTCACAAAGATAGGATAGATGATACTTTCTTTAAATCTTACTAAATGTTAATGGACAAAATATTATAACTATGTTCTTACTTGATAACTGTTCTATTTTATATAATTTGACTATGTTAAAGTTAAAACCTTTCTTTTTATTTAGACAGAAAAGAGGAGATGATGGGGAAGTCCTTTGTATATGTCAATAAAGCACTGTTGGCCAATATGGAAGCAAGATAAGTGGGACTAGGAGTTGAGAAGGACTCTGGGAAGGAGAAACAGGGAGACATCATGTAGCTGCCATGGAAGTAAGAGGTCCGGACCCTTTCTCCAGTAAGAAAAACACTTAGATTAACAATTATGGAGTAAATACATAAGTCAGAGATAGCCAGTAAGAAACCAATCAAACTGCCAAGAGTTTCATAAGTAATATAACCTCTTGTGTGTTTATTTGGGACTGATGCAGCTCTGGAACCAGGATGGTTGAAAGGCTTTACCCAACAATGTATAAATAACTGAAAAGACCTTTTGAAAAACACATGGAAATCCCCTGGGGATTGTGTGGAGATTGGGTGGGGCACTGGGGGGCCTGGTGGGGAGGGTGAGGGAGGAAGGGAAGGAGAGGGAACTGGGATTGACATATGAAACAAGCTTGTTATTTACTTAAATTTTAAAAAAGGAAAAAAATTGACTTAGGGTAAATGCAAAAAAAAAGAAAAGAAATGTGTTGTTATATCTTTGAAAAAACACATGGAAATCTACTAAATATTAAAAAGAGTTAAAATGAAGTTAACCTATAACAGGACAACAATGTCCTTGTAACATACCAGACACTGGTGTATATTTTATTTGTGATAGAAAGTTCAGTGCCAAAAATGGTTTACCTCTTCTAGAATTTTTAGACAATGAGGTCCCCTAGACCCTTAAACATTATAGGCTATTGGCATTGCTTTTGGTTGTGTGCCAGAATTTTATGACCAGATCATACTGCTGAAATCACCACATATTTGAGTCAAAGAACATGATGAAATCAAGCTGATATAGACCTGGAAGTGTCATTTCCATAGCTAACATTCTTAGTGCTGGAAAACGCTATGTATGCTACCAGAGGACAAAATTAATCACCAACCTTACCCTGTGAACTCTGTGACTCTACAACATTGACTACCTTGGCAAGACATGACTACTCATTCAATAGTGGCACAAACATCATGGAAATAAACTTTCTGATTGGACCTACTTTTCAAGATGAAATACATACCTGGCACTGTTACAAGGCTGAAAACCTATGACTGTCTAGGTCCTAGAGAAGAACCCACTACTATTATGCTGCCAAATGAACATAGTATTAAACATGACTGATTACTATAGCCATAGCACAATGCATATCTCAACCTATATCTAAGACACTTCTATTTACAGTAGATTGTAATTAACACAGAGATGCACAACTGGCCAAGATGCAGAGAATAAGAGGCCAAATGCTAACCCTAAAGAGAATATACTAGGGCACTACCTATCCAAATGCTTAACAATCAGGGTGGGAGAGTGTAAGAACCAAAGCTGGTGGATGATTACAGGAAGACATTCTCTGGACACATATGAATTCACAGTGATTGTGACAAAACCTTTTTAAGCCCAAGATGGATCTAAATGCCAGCATGGAGAGTGGAGTGACACATACAGTTCCACCACTGGTTGTGGGGTGATTGGAAATTGTTAGCTGCTGAGAATGTAAGAGTAAATTCTCTCTAAGACTGGAGCCCATGAGAATCCACCACACTCCGGTCATCCAAAAAATATTTGGGGATATAAAATATACTATTTTTGAAGTTTTAAAAAACAGGTAAGAATTGGGAAGATAGGGAAGGTAGTTGAGTGTGGGAAGATTTGGAAACTGAAAGTGATCAAAGCTCAAAACTTCCAAAGAACTAATTAAGAAATACACAGTAAAATAAAAAAAGCTTTCCATAAAATAAAAAGCAGTGTTCAAATTCATTCTTTTCTCCATGCCTTCCTCACACTGAATAGTTCCCATGTTTGCAGTAGAGTAAACAGTTAAGATCAGGCTTTTAACACACTTTTAAAAAGTGTGTTTCAATCTTGATGCAGTGTCTGAATTTACCTGCTGTAGTATAGCAAACTGCAGTATAACAAAGTACCTTTCATTTTCTTATTAAAGAAAACTTCTTCAGTTTTCGGAATGTAAGTTCTTCAGAGTTTGCTTAGCTTTACCAATATCCTTTAAAAAAACCATGAACTCCAACGCATATTAATAACAATTACTTATTGGGTAATGGGTAATATTTGTTTATTTTCCTTAGAACCTCCTTCACATAAATTTTAACAGCTGACACTTGCAAGGTACTTAGTGTACACAAGACTTTGCACTTCCCAAGTCTTATATCACTTTCTATTCAGTGAAATCATAAGTGGGAAGTTCTATTTTGTCTCTGCTTTAAATATATATAAAGGCTTGGAGAGATGAATGCTTTTCCCCAAATTCCATAGCTGTGGAGGATTACACACAGACTCAACTACTGGACTCATAAAGCTCAATGGCATCCCTAGTGAAAGGTACTATATGTATAAGTCAATTAAATAAACTAGGATTTAAACATTAATAGAAACTAATATTATATGTAGTACTAAAAGATCGTACAGCATAACATGCACACATTCCTCCCTTATCATCTTTCCTTCATATTTCAAAGGCAAGTTTAGTCATGTTGAACTTGTCCTCACCCAACCACCACAACTCATCTCTATCCAAAGATTTAAAGCTTCAAGAAACAAGAGATTCTATGGTCTTATATCTATATCTATAATTCACTTTTATTAATTTTCTTTGTTTTCCATGAGGATACCCTTTTCAATGAACTACACCCTGGAATTTCATTGTTGGCTCTTTCTGGGACACTTAATCATGATGATTATTGAGACTCCTCCAATCCAGATCTTTACCTGATATTTTATAGCCTAAAAAAAAAATGAAATGTCTACATCAACCAACAGAGTCACACAGTTCCCAGCACAAAGCCTCCATGTTTAGGTTCCCAGCTCCTTAGCAGTGGTAGCAATGACTGAAAATCTTGCTGTCAAAGAACATCAACAGATTGCATTACAATCTGTCAATCGTTCTCTAGAGAGAGGAATTGGCAACTCATTATATTAAAGAACGGCAATCAAGCATCTGGAATATGGCAATGCACGTCGATTTTAATGTGAACTGATGAGTTTCTGCCATTTATTACTCCACACTTTTTGACATTATCTTATCCACAGTGTCTCTCACACAAATGTACATTCCACCTGAATCACAACTGTTAGTCAAGCCATATCGTGCTGAATTTCCTGTTTTGAGAGTTTTATCTTTGTGGAGCTAATACTGATTTATTGCAAAGCAAGAATTATATGCACTTAAATTTTTAATTTAAAAAGTATCTGCATCCTTCATTTGCTGCATGCCCACAGGAAAATGAAAACAACTTCTTGAAACACTTGTGGGTTTTTGCACCCTGTAAAAGAACAACCCTCTCACTTAATTTTTTCATATATGGACAATCAAGAGAGTCCATGCTGAAGGGGCCTGAAATCCAAATAGCTACAGTTTTATGGAGCACTCATCCTGTGACCAATATTATGGCTCTATTTTATTCTCAAGTGTCATCAGTGTTATCACCATCCCCATAACAAAGAAGAAAACTAAAATCCTAAGAGGACTTGATCTACACAAAGTTCTGTCACAAGGAGTTTGCATCGCTGGGATTATCTATCCATTAGCTTTGTTGCATAGCCAAGTATCCCAGGACTGAGTAGCTTAACACAACCATTTATTTAGCTCGTAGACATTTAAATCAGAAATTTGGGCTGTATTCAATAAATCTCAGCTAAGCCTTGCTCATGAATCCACATCCACTAATGGGTCAGATACTGCATCATAAGGTACTAGCTCCAGCATCTGGAATATCATTCACACAGTTCTGTCATCAGAAGACTAACACAGGTACATTTCATGATAGTCTCAGAGTTCCAGACACAGCAAGAAAGGAAAAGTTCTGGCAACCATAAACTTCCTTAAAATATATCATTTACCCTTTGACAATTTCATATAGATACACATTATGTTTTCACCATATTAAAATGCCATTTCCAGGCTCCAACTCCTCCCAGGTCCCTCCACACCCCCTCCCAACCTCATGTCTTCTTTTTTTCTATTTCTTAGAGAAATTATCTTTGGCTCTTTGGTAAGGTCTGCCTTGAATCTGTAGATCAGCTTTGGTAATAAGGACATTGCAATAACATTAATTCTAATTACAATCATGACATTTTACAATTGGTTTGCTTTCTCTGATTGCTTTCATTAATGTTTTATAGATTCAGTATATGGGTCTTTCATTCCCTTAGTCATATTTATTCTTAAATACTTTGGACACTATTACAAACAGGATTCTTTTCTGGTTCTTCATTAGTATGTGGAAATGCTACTAATATTTTGTTTCTTTTTACTTTACTAGATTTGTCCACTTGAAAAATTTTAGGAGTATCTTTAGAGTTTTCTGTATATGTCAGACATAGTCTTGTGGGGGGGATCATCTGCAAGCAGAGACAATTTGAATTCTTCCTTTCCAATTTGGATACATTTTTTAGTTGTCTGATTCTTTGATCTATTTTAAGACACCATTAACACATATTAATTATACATTGTAGTAGGATGCGATGCCTTCATACATTCATATAGTATTCACTCATACAAATTCAACCCCCAACATCCTGTACCAACTCCAACAACCACACCCTTCCCAAAGTCTAGTAAATTCTATTCTACTTTCAGATCAAGTTTTTTAGCTTTCATTTATGAGAGAGAAAAAAATAATGGATTTCTTTCTGTGTCTGGTTTAGTTTATTTCATTTAAATCATTCTCAGTTCCATTTTGTTGCAAGTAGCAGTATTTCATTGTTTGCCCCATGTTTTCCTTATTAATTCCTCCAGTGATGGACCTCTTGACCTGTTCTATGTCTGAGCTATTGTTGAACAGTGCCACAGTAAACAAACACATGCTTATTGGATATCTTTGGATACCAAAAACATTTCCTTTGTGTATAAAATGGCTGCATCATACGCTTGCTCTCCATAATGGTTGTGTAAACTTGCATCCTCACCACCTGTGTATGAGTTCCTTTTCCATATTCTCACCAGACGTTCTATTGCATGTTTGACTGAGTGAGTGAGTGAATGATTGTTTTTAAACAGCTACTGTAGCCAGGAAGTATGGCCAGAAAGTCTAAACAATTTGTATTTCTCTGATATTTAAGGATACTGAGTGGGGTTTTTGTTTTGTTTTATTTGGGGTTTGTTTTTTATTTTTGTTTTTGATGTACTTGCTTATTGTATTTCTCTTTTGAGAAACATTACTGGGTGTGATTTTCCCATTTCCAACTGGATTACTTCTATTTTTTTGTAAGTCCCTTAGTTTCTTATACATTTTAATTACTGATTGGTATCAGATAAATAGGAGGTAAACATTTTACCATCCTGTAAGTCATCCTTTCATTCTGCATATTGTTTACTTTGTTGTATAGAAACTTTCTAGCTTTTTAAAATCTTGTTCATCAGTTTATACTTGTCTCCTGTGCCTTTCCAGAAAGCCATCACCTGTCTTGGTGTCTTTGCCTGGTTTTCTTCTACCGGTGTTAGGTTCTCGGGGTTTTTGATCTATCTTGAGATAGATTTTCATACAGGGTGAGACACAGGGTCATGTTTAGTGTACTACACAGAAATATCCAAAGGTCCCAATACCACATGCTAAAATGCTGTTCTTTCCTTAGCATGTGTCCTTGAACCTTTTCTTGTTAGTCATCAGCTGTAGATGCATGGGTTTATTTTCCTGGATCTCTGTTCTAGCCCATTGGTCTGTATCTTATAAGATCAGGAGTCCTCCCTCTGTCTTGCTGGTTCCCTCCTTCTCAGATACACACTTTTTACTTTGTTCTTTTCTGTGAATTGTAAAGAAGGAAGTGAGTGTTCAGTGACTGTCTTACTGTTATCTTGGATTCCAAAATGTGGGTGCCTTTCATTTCTTTTTCTTTCATAAAACATGTTTGGTTATATTTCCTTACTATAATGGGTGGAAGCATCAAGGGTTCACATATTTATCTTGTTGAATTATGAGAAAAAAATTCCACTGTCTCACCACTGAGAGTCATATTAGCCATGAGATAGATAGATAGATAGATAGATAGATAGATAGATAGATAGAATACTGAAGCGCATTGTTTTGTTTCAGGAAGTATAGTCATATATATTCCTTCTATTGTATGTAACTATTTGCAGCAACATGGATGAAGCTAGATGACATTATACTAACTAAAGTAGTCTAAGCATAGGAAAACACTGCATGGATTTTACTTATGTCTGAAATCTAGGTAAGTGTTCTACCACCAAACTATACCTACAACCCCCTATGTCTGAAATCTAAAAATATTGGACTCATCCAAACAAAGTAAAATAGTGGTTTCTGGGGATTTGGTGTTTGGGGAAGTGGGGAGTTATTTGTCAAAAATACAAAATTTATGGTGCATGAGAAGTAATGTCTGGAGATTTATTGTAGATAATAATGCTGCTTTGCAAATTTGTGATTTGCTGAGAGTAGATTAATATTCCTATCTTACACAAAAGTAGTAATAATGTGAGATGATGAAAAGGTTAATTAGCTTTATAATGTCAACTAATCACAATGCATGTATGTATACATATATATGTATATCAAATTGTATCCCATATATTCAGCTTTTATCTGTTAACTATACATCAGTAAAGTTAGATAAAAATGAAGGATTTTAAGAACTATATTAATAGAGGTGAGGATGTACAGCACTTGCCTGTCATGCACAAAGACCTAGGTTTGATTTGAGCATTAAAAATTGCATGACTCAATAAATCCTTATTAATTCTGCATCTAAAATTACCCACCACAAGAAAACCTGTTGGGATCCTTTTTGACATATATCACTCTGCTATTTACTTTGCTTACTCTACTTTCAAAGTAAGGGAAGCTGAATTGGCTGAATGGTGACAGGTAAAAGCACTTGACACACAAGCCTGATGGCCTGACTTCAATCTCTGGAACCCATTGTGGAAGGAAAGACTAACTCCTGAAACTTATTCTCTAACCTGCACATGTGTATCATAGCAAGCACGCGCCATCACTAATAAACATACCACACGGACACAAACACACACACACACACACACACAGAGAGAGAGAGAGAGAGAGACATAGAGAGAGAGACAGAGACAGAGAGACAGAGACAGAGAGACAGAGACAGAGAGACAGAGACAGAGACAGAGAGAGACAGAGACAGAGACAGAGAGAGAGTTGTCAAGCAATACATCAGGAAGGAAACAATAATGAATTTTCAACTCCACTGTCTCCATTTTTCTCAGTTTGCTAAAATGATTTTTCAATCATTTCTCCATTCATTCATTCAACAAGTATTTATTTTGTGCCTTTAGTCATCCCCCACAAAAAATTTCAAAATGTCCTTTTTCTGTTAAGTCCAATCTAGACTACATAAACATAATTCATTTCTTCTCCTGGATCAAGAGCCTATTGTACTTAGTAATCTGATAGGCCAAGCAAGGTGCTTTGGGGCTGTACGCCCCTTCCCTAGCATCCTCAGAGCACTGGCCATCCAATGGGACACATATGTACAATACAGGAAGAGGATACACAATAAAGGAAGGAACACACAACTCTGAGCTGGTCATGTTACAGGAGACAAGGAAAATTGTACCCCACTAAGTCAGTACAATTGTACAACATGGAATTACCACAACATATAACAGAAATTTAGTAGTTTAAGGCACATTTAGTGTTGGAAAGAAATGAAGGCACTGGGAGTTAACATAATTTCCTTTCTCTCAGCAATAACTTTTATTTTTATCAGGATGGCATCTTTATAAACATCTAATACATTGTTATGGTGGTTTGTTGTTCTTAGAAATTGACATTTTCGTTTGTAGCTCAAGAACTTCTCCTGAAGGTAATATGTAGAAAAGACAATTTGACCACAAAATTCAGAATGAAATGAATCTAGATTCCTATAAATCTCCTGTTCCTTTGACTCTGAATTACAATAGTTCTAATAAGTACTGTGTAAATCCATGTCAGTACTCACATTTCCTAACCAAAACAAACAACAAAAACAAACAAACAAAAGAAAGTCAGCAAAATCTAGTAGCACAATATGAAGCTGGTTATGGAGACATATGCCTGTAATACCAGTACATGGCAGAATGAAGCAGGAGAATTCTTTGTCTGGTGTGTCAAAAAGAAAAAAAAAAGTCTTAGGGTTTCAACTGCTGTGACACTGGGTGGCATCTTGAGCATATATGAAACCTCAATCAAAGCCCAACCCCACAGTAGCAATACTTCCTCAAACAAGACCACACCTACTCCAACAAGGCCACACATGCTAATAGTGCCAATCACTTTGGGGGTCATTTTCTTTTAAACCACCACATCAAGCAGAATATTGTATGACCTAGTATAACACTAAAGAATCTAGAGATTCCAGGGACAAAACCTTGCTTACAGAACGTCACTTTTATAAAATTAAGAGGTGTTTGAGGCTTGCTTAGGGGTAGAATTAATTTTGGTGTGATCAGATTTAGTATTAAAATGTGAAGTTATGAGGTCAATGTGATTACCCAGAGTAAAGGTGCTTTGCTGGCTAGCTTGACACATAGTGGAAGGAAAGACCCAACTCCCACAAATTGTTCTTGACTTCCACAAGTGGACCAAACCATGTGTACCCCTATACATATATATTCTCCACCCATGTATATACACAAGATAAATACATGAAACTTAAATTTTTAAAGAGAAGTTATTAACCTGTTGATAAGTCTTCTTACACTTAAAGCTTAATGAGGAAACAGAACTAACTATCAGGCAGCTGACACAAGCAAGCTCTTAATACACACTATTTTTATCATGTGTACTTGTTGAGCAAATGGTCCTTTCTACATGTCAAACCCCGATGAGCAAAGATGTTAAAAGACCATGCTGGGGAAACCCACAGAAACAGCTGATCTGAACAAGTGGGAGCTCAGGGACCCCAGTGTGACAGCTAGGGACCCAGCATAGGACCTAAGCAGGCCCTTGAACATAGGTGTCAGTTGGGAGGCCTGGACAGTCCATGGGACCTCTGACAGTGGAACCAGTATTTATCCCTCATCCACAAATGGACGTTAAAAGCCCATTCTCTATGGAGGGATACTCTCTCAGTCTAGATACACAAGAAGGGCCTAAGTCCTGCCCCAAATAATGGGACAGGCTTTGATGATCTCCCATGGGAGGCCTCACTCTACCTGGGGAGTGGATAGGGGATGGGATGAGTGGTTGGTGGGGGGCATGGGAAGATGGAAGGGAGAGAGAATTGGGATTGATATGTAAAATAAGATTGTTTTTAATTTAAATAAAATTTATTTAAAAAAACAGGATCCTTAAGGAAGACTCTGGGAAACAAAATAGAAATCAACCCACTCAACTTTCTTTAAAAAGCCATAATTTTCCAGTTATTAAGAAAATTACAATCATCTGAAATCTTATATCAGGTGCTTGCTTGACTATTGGACCATTTCTGAATTTAGTAACTAAGAATCACTGTTTATCCTCCCAGAACTCAGCAGCCTCCTGTTCTCCATGGCTGCCTGTTTTCAGGGGTCATTACCTATATGGTCTCATATTTCTGATCTCACAGGTTAAGAGTACTAAGTAGATCCTCCTTATATTTCTTCCTAAGTGTTTTACTTCCATGACAAAATGTTTTTAAATTTTTTCTTATTAAGTTATTCTTTCACTGAACAGGGTTCTGACAATGATCACCACCCCTCTTACTGTAACCAATGACAACCATCTAACTGACAACCATCTGCCTATTGTTTCATTGGGTCCATTGTTCCAAGGAAATTCCTCTTTTCTGCATTATGGAGATATACAACATTGAGTCTTTAATACACATGACATAGGAAACCATTTAATCAGCAGAAGAAAGCAATAGGGTTTTTCTTAAATAGAATAATGTCATGCACTCTATAGAAACATGTTTTCTTAGGGATTGTTATAGGTGCAAGACTAGAAACAGAGTTTTGGTATGTAATTACTAATCTCTAACTGCATGCCAAGTATTCAACTTTTTAAGGACATGACCATAAATAAAACGTGATTTCTAACCTCCAAGAGTTTAGTATCTAAAAACAAGAAATAGAAATGTCAAGCAAGCAATTATATCTAACTGTGATGACAAGAGTATGTAAGTGCTATCAGAACAAACCCGAGATACCACCTATAGGATAAATATATTCCTTTCTATCATGTAAGACAATGCTACTTAGAGTATGAGCCATGAACCTATGAACTCTTCATTGGTGTTCATGACAAAAATGAGCATGGTCAAACAAAGTTTAAGGACCTAAAGAATATAGAGACTTTTGAAGAAGTATTTTTGTCTGTCAAATTTTAAGTAAAAATAGAATTTGTAGCTAGGTATAGTGACACATTACTTTAATCCCAGCACTTGGGAGACAGGGACAATTTGATCTCTAGGAATTTGAGGCCAGCCTGGTATATATAGTGAGTTCCAGGCTACATAGTAAGACCCTAAAAATAGAACTAGTCTTTTATATGTTTGCAAATTTTTTACATGAAACAAATTTTACTTGCATTTTGAAGATATTGGTCTGGGACATGTCATACAGCAAATATCAGCTCTTTACTATAAATGACATGAGGAACACCACCGATCAGGGAATTGAATTTTCTCCTTTTCCTTTGTATCTAAAATGAGTCAGGTGTCAACTGTTCCTCAATGTTGTATGAGTAAGTTTTTGCCACCACCTACTGCTCAACATGGATATGAGAGAATATGCCTCTGTTTTCTTCCCTTTGATGTTAATTGGATACAGATGGTTGCAGAGTCTAAAGGTACATTATGAGAGGAGAAACAGAGACTAAGATTTCTTCAACTTGGTCTAATATTATTTCATGCACTGAGTCAGCATTTTTACAGTCAATGGTGTGCAATGGACCAACAGAGATGAGAAGACCAAAAAGTGAGGAACAGCCCAAAGTAGGGCCCTTTTTCTGACAAAGCTAAAGATTCCACTAGTCCTTAGAGAAAAAAGGTTATATTTGTTTCTTAACCACAAGGAACCAAAATATAATTATACTTAAATAATATGTGTAATAAATAAACTATACATTTCTCATTGACTCATGGAGTTAATTACTCAGTTAGCTCCTTAAAATTAAAAAATTTAAATATATTATTTTTATTTATGTGTGTGTGTGTATCTATGTGTCTGTGTGTCAGTGTGTATACACAGACATGTGCAGGTACACATGGAGGCCATAAGAGAACATTGGATCCCCTGGAGCTGGAGTAACAGGTGGTTATGAACCACCTCAGGGGGGTCCTGGGAACTGAGCTCCAGTCTTCAGTAAGAGCAGCATCCTGGACTTTGGGTTGGCCCAACCTAACATCTACCCCATCTATGACCTGCTCGAGTATGCAAAGGGATTGATCCTACAGAATGATAAGCACAGGATCTCCATGACTCAACACAACAACTGCATATCCAAGAAGAGTTTTGGTGAGGGCCCAGTGACGTTGGTGTACAAAAATAAAAGAGGCCTTCAACCAGACCAATAATGCTTTTAAAATGAACATTTTGCAAGTAATACTGGTTGAATAAAAGGGGTATACTTCATGACACACTGCTGTTGTAGAATAATGCACTTGTTCACTATAAAGATTTGTCACTTGTATTGGTTTAATAAAATACTGATTGGCCAGTAGCTACCAGACCAGGAGAATTCTGGGAAGAGGAAAGGCAAAGGTGGAGTCCCCTGCCAGACACAGAGGAGGCAAGATGAGAATGCCTCACTGAGAAAAGGTACCAAGCCACATGGCTAAACATAGATCAGAATTATGGGTTATTTTAAGTTTTAAGAGTTTGTTAGTAATAAGCCTGAGCAATAGGCTAAACAGTTTATAATTAATATAAGCCTCTGTGTGTTTATTTGGGACTGAACACCTGAGAGATTGGGCAGGACAAAAACTTCTATCTCCACAACTCAGCTCCCAGTGTCATTAGGTTGGATAAAGATATATTGGAAAGATGGAGGAGCAAGGTAGGTTTTTTGTTTGTTTGTTTGGATTGTAATTAATTTGGGGAGGCATACTGCAGGGGTGAGAGGTGGATATAGAGGGAATGACAGGTGAGCAGAATTGGGATGTGTGATGTGAAATATCCAATGAATCAATAAAGGATAATGTTTATTTATTTATTTATTTTTGGTTTTTCAAGACAAGGATTCTCTATGTAACAGCTCTGACTGTCCTGGAACTAGCTCTTGTAGATCAGGCTGACCTTGAACTCACAGAGATCTGCCTACCTCTGCCTCCCAAGTGCTGGGATTAAAGGCGAGCATCACCACTGTCCCAACCCCCCCAAAAAATAAACAATTGGAATAGTAATAACAATATCTAAATGGTACTGACTCAACTAACAATTTAAATTATTTGTTTAAATTAAAATTATAGGTGTGTGTGTGTGTGTGTGTGTGTGTGTGTGTGTGTGTGTAGTCTCTTTGTGATATATGCATATATGCATCAGGCACACTCAGGTGACCACAGAGACCAGAAGAGGATGTCAGATGCCCTGGAACTGAAATTACAAGTAGTTGTGAGAGGCCCAAAGTGGATGCTAGGAACCAAACCCTAGTCTTTTGCAAGAGCAATAAGTATTTTTAACTGCTTTTTTTCTAGGCCCTTATTTAGGTTTTTGGAAATAGGGTCATATCTAATCCAAGCTGGCCTTGAACTCCAGAGGATAACCGTAAACTTCTGATCCTCGCAACTCCACCTCCACAGTGCTGGGATTACAACCATGCACCATCATGCCTGGTTTGCATAGGGCTGAGTGTCAAACCCAGCACACGTAAGCACTCTACAACCTGAGTCATATCCTCTGCTTCAACAGTTATATTTAATCTTTTGAGATCTAGAGAAGTAAAACAGAAAGCAATTCTTCTACCTACTTGTCAAAATGCTCTAAAATATATTCCATTCTGGATACGCTATGTAATGTAGGAGGTTTTTATATTCCTCCCTAGCATATAATTCACTTTGTGTCTTTTTTCCTGTAGCTTTATTTACATGTCTATTTATTCCCCACCAATGAGTTGAGTTTTCAAAACCAGTATCCCAGAGGACAGCTCTGGTGTAAAGGAATTAGTCATTATTTTCATGCACAGAGAACAAAGTTTAGTTTCCCCTCACTGTTGGCATAACACTTTCCCCCACACTCCCACCTCTTAGTGCACATGCCAAACATGTTGATCTCACAAATGAGACATTTGCTATAATAAGTGAAACAAACAGAAGAGGTTATTGTGTTTTGAAATTTGGGAATCTGGAACTTTTCAATTCTGCCTCAGAAAAATCAGCCAAGGCTGAGGCAAGCTGTGCATTTGAATTTGTTGGCCGAGGACCACCTGTTCTTCATGAATTCCACCGGATGGGTCTGTTTGCTTTAAACATCATTCACTGTGAGTTTGTCATGTGTATGCACACCCAGGGTCTGTCACAGATGCTTGTGGCTGGAAGGGAGGCTGAAATGTCAGGAGAGGAAGAGAAGAGGGTGGAGGAAAAAGGGAGGAAATAAATGTAGGAGCTGATAGACCAGAAGGAGGCAAAGGACACTACTGTGAACCTTGTTTCTGTCAGATTGCAAACAATTGTGAAGAATCAAGGCCATGGCTACAGAGAAGGCCAAAGGCCTTTCCTTTGAATGCATGACTTCAAATGACCAACAGCATGGTGATCTGATGTGCACTTAGACTTGGGTACTGAGTGAAAAATGCATCTCCTAATTGGAAGAGAAGAAGATAATTTATATCCTAGAATCTGTCCATGCTCTGTCTTCACCTGGATGTTCCTGCAATTGTCACCCACATACCTTCTTCATGCCATGCAGGATTCAGACCCCCATGAGGAGTTTCCCAAAACTCACCAGCAAACTATCCTTCTGCCTGATTCTCATTAGACACTTACTACTAGCTAATGTGGGGTTTTATCACTTGTCTATTCTATGGTGAGAACAGGGATTTTGCTCAGAAGGATTTACTGTCTGGTCTCTTCCCAGTACTTAGAAGGATGCTGAGACCAGAGAAGGCTTTAATTAAATGATTAGTGAAACACCGAACTCATGTTTTTCTTTTGGAAAAGCACATGAAAATATCTGTGGGCTAAGGTTTAGATTCCTTCCATCAGAACATACATTCCCACCATTGTTTCTTAGACTGATTTTATATCCATTTTGAAGTAAAAAATTAGCATTTCATTTTAATGTGTTGGTTTCTAGACTAGTATTCGCATTTCCTCACTTCTCCATATATTATCTATGCCTGTTAATTTTCTAAGAATTCAAATTGTTAATTGTATTTTATTGACTCTGTAAGTAAGCAAAGCAGAAGCCTGGAGTGGAAGGATCACAAGTTCAAGGACATCTTGGGCTACATAGTGAGACCCCCTCTCAGACACACATGCACACACACACACACACACACACACACACACACACACATGCAAAACAGAATAAAAAGCAAACAAAAACACAAATATAGTTAACAACTATAAGCCTTGTAGCTTTCTAATCATTCAGGTAGGCTTTTCAAAGTAATTCAATCAATAGAAGTATTGCTGCATACACAGAAAAAAATGTTTACCAAAAAGATAAATGCCTTATTGGTAAGAAGTTCTATGTATTATAAACTTAGGACTGAAAATTCTCAGAAACCAACAAATTATACACATTTATGTGACTGTTTTTCCTGTCATTCATTTGTTTCCATAGCAACTTGCCCATTCCATTGTGTGCATGCTACCTTGAAGACACAAAGTGTCATTCTCTCTAAGCTATTTAAAGTGAAGTACTATGTTATTTCTCACTGTTATGTTCTGTCTGTTTAGGGGGGAAAAACACTGCCATCCATCCTACACAATTCTGTTAGTTTCATGTTGCTCGACTTGTAGTTTTGAATTCTATTTTCTGTTAAAGTTTCAAGTTGTTAAAAGAGATCAGGCAAGGCAATGATAAAGTTAAGACAATTTTCTTTCTGGTTGGCAAAAAAATTAAAAGGGTTGGAGAAATAATCAAGATTATGATAAGCACATTTCTAAAGAGTGCAGCCGAGTGAAAATGTGGGTATGCAATTGCAAGAACTGAGAAGAGAGTGGGGATAAATTATACCATTTATGTGAGTGCTGTTTAAATAGCTGGGATCATTTTGTGAAGTCTGGAGTACTGGAAATGTGTGCACATTTATGGATATGTGTTACATTCAAAAGAATCATGTTAAACTTAAAACAGTCTATTCCAAACACAACACAACTATATTGAACCCAGAGAACATCCAAGCCTTTTTAATAAGAAGGTGAGGAGTAAACATTTTAGGCTGTTAGGTCGCACACAGGACTCAATTCTCTTCCTCTGTCTGTCTGTCTGTCTGTCTGTCTCTCTCTCTCTCTCTCTCTCTCTCTCTCTCTCTCTCTCTCTCTCTCTCGTGGTTTTGCCTGCACATCTTTAATTTTGTACAATTCTAAAAAATATTTTTTAAAAATTCTTTTTAAATTTCTATTGTGTGTGCACGCTAATGTTTGTGTATGTAAATGCTACAGTGTATGTGTCAAGTGAGAAAACAGCATCCTGTAGTCATTTCTCTTTCCACTTTTACACAGGTCCTAGGAATCAAGCTCACATTGCCAAGCCTGCACACTAAGGACCTTTACTGGCTACATCCTGCTGGCCCTAACTTGAGAACTGTAGAAAAACAGGCCAGGATAGTATGAAGTCCAAAGAACTTGGAACCATGGGAGTAAATATAAATAGGAAAGAGAAGTAAAACACCAATTCAACAAGGCCTGGGCTTCTGAAATTCAATTACACTTATTAATATGGTGATTGCATTCCTAGAATTCCTAATGATGAGGCCATGACTTCAGGGAAATTTGAATTTCTGACTGGTCATGGTACACTGCCCTTTGATGCACTGCCATGATTTTATTGTTCATGCCTTACCAGGATGTTTTATTTTGATTTTTGCTTTTGTTCTGTTTTGTTTTTTGAGACATGGTTTCTCTGTGCAACAGCTCTGGCTGTCCAGGAACCCACTCTGCAGAACAGACTGGCCTTGAAATCACAGAGATCTGTTACCTCTGCCTCCAGAATGTTGGGATTCAAGGTGTGAGTCACCATAGCCCAGCTTTATCTTGATTTTTAATGCATGATTATGCTATATTTTTTGTAAAATATTTCCTAAGCTGTGTCATAATGTTATATTAGCATCCCAAATAAAATTATTTGGTTCTTCCTATTCATAAATATATACATGTTTAGCACATATAAAGTTGCACTTTATAAGTTTAGTAAAAGTTCCCTGTAAATTTGCGTAGGTCCGTATTTTTCCTTTGGAAGGGGAAAAAGGTTGGTAAATAGTTTTTCAATAACAACTCTGTGTGTGTGTGCATGTGTGTGTGTGTGTGTGTGTGTGCGTGTGTATGTGGGCAGCGTCTGTGTGTGTATTATATGTGTTTTAGTCTAACCAAATATTGTTATAAGAACCTATCTATATTAACTAATTTAATCTGCATAACCAAAGCAAGTGTTACCACTCTCGTGTTCATCATCATTATCTCCATTTTTCATCTGAAAACACTAAAACACAGAAGGAATAAGCCTAGCAGAAATACACATGACACATTTTAAAAAATGGGATTTAAAAAAACAAACAAGAAGTGTATTACACAGGTATTAAAAAGTCAGAAGAAGAAGGGAGCTCTGAGGCACAAGGGACAACACCGAAGCTGGTCCCACCCTTAGGAGATGGGCAGCAAAGGGAGAGAGAATGGAGTTACAGGAAGTTAGAGCAGGAACCCAGCTTCATGAAGAATTGGATGTCAGGATGCAACAACAATGCTACAAGAGACTCCATATAAGCAGAAAGGAACTAGTTGCCCCTAATCAGACAAGAGAACTGTAGGAAGGACAAACAAAAACTAAAAATAAACGAAAAGCATTCTCCATGGTCATGGTCTGCCAACCTCCCTTAGTGTTTGCCACTAATAGAGGTCAACAGGAGCATACAAAGTGCCCTGTGAAGAACACAGGATGGTTAGGTGACTTTAAAGCTATAAAGCTGACACCAAAAATGACATATATTTATGGGATTTCATTATTGAGGAATATTATTTTAAGGTGTGTGACTTTGGTTTATGCTGCATTTGTTTATTCTGTGAAGCTGTGCTAATATGACTGTCTAAATAAAGAACTGAATGACCAATGGCTAGGCAGGAGCAAAGACAGGTGGGGCTGGCAGGCAGAGAGGATAAACAGAAGGAGAAATGAGGAAGAGGAGAAGCAACATGAGAACAAGAGGAGGAGGACACCAGGTTCCAGCCACCCTGCCACCCTGCCACCCAGTCAGACACTGAGTAAGAAAGAAAGATATGTAGAAGTAAGAAAAGGGATAAGTCCAGAGGCAAAAGCTAGTTGGTATAATTAAAGATTAAGAAAAGCTAAGCTAAGGCTGGAAATTCATAACTAAATAAGCCTCTGTGTGTGATTTGAGAGGTGGGAGGCGCCCCCCAAAAAAGTCAAAAGAGTAAAAATCAACCAACATTCCATGGGATCTTTCAATGCATACATACATTGAGTAGTACTAAAAATCAAGGTAATTATATCTATCTCCCCAAACATTTATCATTTCTTTCTGGAAAAAGAAAAGAAAAAGAAATTTCAGATTGCAACAACTTTTGGTTCCTTTTTACTTCAACTATATAAATTTGATTATGCTTTCATGTTTAACATTTCTGAGCTAATTTAAGCACAGAATTCAGTCTTGTTTAACTCAATCTAGAGGTCATTTTCCTCTTACAAGTAAACAACGCACATTTACAAACACTGATTTACAGGAGCTGGCTTTAGTTGTTTTAAAGGGAGAATGATGGAAGAACCCACAGATGAACTCCGCGTACAGTTTCTTATTTTCACAGTAGTGTTTCTGAGCACTGAGGAAGGCTTTTCTGTTGTTGTTGTTGTTGTTGTTGTTGTTGTTGTTGTTTCTGTGTAATCACCAATACCCTGATGTAACCTGAATCGGCTCTGGGGTTTTCTAACGCTTAGTGGTTCATAAAGATACCTCACAGGATAAAGATTGCAATTATACTCAACCTGCAAGTTATTATGGTAAAGATATATGAACAAAATCAGCAAAGAGAAAAGGCACAAGGGGGTAAAGTCTGGAGGAAAACCAGACATAACCTTAACATAATAACACAATACCTTTAGTTATAATGACACGGGAGAAATGCTGTTCAGCAGGGAAGCTCATTAGAGACTTGCCCAAGACTTTTACTGGTAGCAGATCATGCACACTAACAAAAATTCCAGTCTCCCAGGAGGAAAGATATGTAGTTAGAATTTTCTTTAGGCTACCAACCAACTTCCCCAAAAAAGACACAGAGATTTATTATTAATTATAAATGTTTGGCCTTAGCTTAGGCTTATCCTACTACCTTTTTTAACTCAATTTAATCTGCTTCTATTCATCTGCATTTTGCCTCAGGACTATTTATGCTTTCTGTACATCCTAGTTCCCTACTTTCTGTGTCTGGCTGGCTGGCCCTTGGCATCTCCCTGGCACCCCCTTTTCCTTCTTCTTTTTTCCTTGAGCCTAAACTTCTCATCCTACTTATTCTCCCTCCCTGCCCAGAAGTTCCACCTATACCTCCTCCCTCACTATTGTCCATTCAGCTTTTTATTAGACCAAGCAGGTACCGTAGCCAGGTGAGGTGAAACAGCAACACATATTTACATGATTAAACAAATGTCATAAACACATCTTTACATAGCTAAACAAACATTCTGCAACAAAAGCAAACGCACCCATCTTTACAGAGTTAAACAAATGCAACACCTCTTTGCATAGTTAAACAACCATTCTGCCACATAGGTGCTTAGTACAAAACATGTTTCCCAGTTTAAATGCAGTAAGTCTTCATACTTCTAAATGTCAGACATTCACTTCAAATCAAGTTTCTAAGTACAAACCCCAAATTAACCTGTGTAGGAAGGCTCTTGGAGAATAGCCATCCCAGGTCCTTTTCCATTTCTTTCCCCAGTCCCCTAGGTCCCCTAACTCCAACTTCCACCATGCCCCCATTCTCAAATTGATATCTTCTTGTTCCCTGATTATTATTGTTACAAATATATCTTTGTATATTATAATAAATACATATTGTTGCTCACGTGTTGCTGGTAACCAACAGCTATCTAACTGGAATCAAGGTCCACTCAAAAGAAGGGAAACAATGTCTGGTACTAGAAACCTACCCACCTTCCTGGGGCTATTGAGGTCATGAAACTTAGAAGAGAATCTGTTATTACCACTTTGCTAGAGCAGAGTAATTCCTAACTAACATTCTAAGTCTTATTCTTACACCCACAGATAAGTGCAGCTATCACCATACATCACAGAAACTTCTCTTTACAGAAAATCCAGACCACCACAGAAAAGTACAGCTTGACATAGTGCAGAAATCAATGGATCATGGTAAGCCCAGTTCCAAAAGATACATCTGACATTATTTTTATCTTAATGATATGTTTACTCCAGTCCTTACTTACATTTAAATCAGTTGTATTTTCTGGACCACCCTAATAGGATTTGTTGGCAGAAGTTCCTGTCCGGAGAGCCACTACAAGTAACCACTCAGCGACTCTTATTGTTTACTATAAATGCTTGGCCAATAGTTCAGACTTGTTATCAGCTAACTGTTACATTTTAAATTAACCCATTATCTACACTTTGCCGTATGGGTTGGTACACTTCCTCAGTACAGCAAACCCATCTTGCTCCTCTCTACATCTGCTGATGACTCCTGACTACTCCTTTCTTCCTCCCAGAATTCTGTTTGGCTCTCCTGCCTGACTCGATCCTGTCCAGCTATTGGCCAGTAAGCTTCTTTATTAAACCAATCACAGCAACATATATTTACACTGTGTAATGGGATATCCTACATTTCCTCTTTTTTGTCCAATTAAAAGGGAGGGTTTTAACTGTAACATAGTAAAATTCTATACAACAAAATAGTTTTTAAGAATTACAGTTACAATATCCAACTCATTTGTATTTGGCAAATTTAGAGAAAATACTCTATTATTTATCTTATCTTTGTGGCTCCAAATTTTTATACCTAATTTACCTTTTATCATAACTAAGAAAAATTTTAACTATGACTATCTAATCTTCAATTCAGTCAAAAACCCCAGAAAGGTGAAATGTTACCCAATAACAGGGACATCTGACTGCCTGGACAGTTACCCTAGGCTCTCTCATAATACTGGGCATCCAACTTTGGCCTAAAGGTCTGGTATATCTGACAGACATTTCTGAGAAGAGGGGGAGTTTGAAATACTGTCCTACATTGTCTTGGCAAAGTTTAGTGGTTGCTTGTTTTTGTGCCCTGCTGGTCCAATTTGGACAGTATACTGTCAGTAATTGGAGCAAAGGCAGCTCAGTTTCTTTGCTCAAATAGTTAACTTTTGCCATAAAGAAAACAAACTCCACATAGAGTTTCTCCAAGGCCCATCATCTTCTCTGAAGTAGATTGGTGATATCAGGAGATGTGTCTCACTGTAATGAAAAGCCTTAGATTATTAAATATATTAAATGCCATATTCTATAGGTCTTTGAAGTGTTTGAAAACCATTGATCTATCTAAATGTATCTGTTTAATCTTGAAATTGTACCTACCATGACTATAAGTTTGACCATTCTAGATGCTTATTAATCTTTATTTCTTAATTAAGCATTACATTTATAAATGAACTATATAAGCACAATACCCCAAACAAGACTAGAAACATGCATATAATATAACAAAATTAACTTTAACTTTGTTTCAATAAACCAAAAATCATATTAATGGAAAATATTTTGAAATTAATTGTCATTATTGTGTTGGGGAAGTCTTATGTCAATAAAGCACTGTCTGGCCTATAACATTATTGGAATAAAGTATATTCAATAATATATCCTTTTATCTCATAATTTCTGTATCATATTTCCCTTTTTTCCTTCGAATTTAACTCTTTGTTTAGCTTTTTTTCTGACCATGACCAATAACAACTTGTTGATTTCTTTGGGTTTAGCTAAGATAGTCATCTGTTCACAACATAACTCACAGGCCGCTTAACATTATACCAGAATGACTCATGAGACCTTCTAACCCATCTCTTATTGCCCTTGGTTCTTTTATTGGCCATTGGTACTGCAAGGAGTTTCTTTGTCTTCCATTGTGTTACTCCGTTTTAGAACATAGAATTTTCTAAGCTAAGTCACCTCTTGATTTTCCCCAGATGCTTTCTGCAGCATCCTTGCTTTCCTGCCTTAGCAATTATACCCTGCTCCCTCAATTCATATCACAGAACTTCTCACATAGGGTCCTGCTACTTTTGGAAGTGAATATTTGCTTTTGAGTTCTAAGATCTGACACCACGAGGTCTTTATTTACTTCCCATGTTTATTCATCCCACTGTTATCCTCATAACCCTTCTATAGACATGAAATTAAATTTTATCTAATTTACTTAGACTACAGCTGAGAGTTTCAGATTCTCTGCATTATAGCTTTGCTGAGAGACTAATTTGAGGGTAGTTTTTTTTCCTCTCTCTCTATCCTCCTGGTATGTGATTTAACAAGAAAAAATGTGTGAAAGATTTTAAGCTAAGCTGCCACTACACTCCTATCATAACTACTTCAGTGATAAATTTATTTTTGCAGAAATTGTGGGGGCAAGGAAGAAATGACAATCTACTGACAATACTCAGATGGGAAGTCTATGCCATTTATTGTGCTTATAAAAGTCCCAAGAGTCTTTAAGTGATCATCTAATGTATTTCTTAATGACTGTTGATATGGAGAATTGATTGTAAATATTTTTATCTGAACAATATATAGTGGAATCATATTATCATCTTTTATAAGCATGATGTGCATACAGCAAGCCAAGTTAATAGTGCAATTCCCTATTTAATTATCTCCTCTGGCATAATAAAACCACCTACTTTCATTATTTCACTCATCATAATTAAGTCATAGAGACACTCTGTCTCTGAATTTGTGAACACTATAACCTGAACAAAGAACAGAGAGTCAGAGAACAACTTGGAATGACTTTTACTATTTACTGAAATATTTTTCTCTTACAAGAAGGGTTCTGCTTTATATAGGCCTTCTGTGTGTGTGCAGTAGCAAAAGCAAATTCGAAGATTTTTTTAAATGTCCACAGATGGTTAGAAAATCTGTCAATAGAGGTACCACAAACCTGGATCTGAATGCTGAGGGTGAAACTCAGTTAGCAGAAGGCTAGCCTAGAATGTATGAATCCCTGGGTCCATTTTCCTCACTATATAAAACTGGGCATGGTAGTACATACCTCTACTCCTAGCACTTGAGAGGCAGAGGCAGGAAGATCAGAAGTTCAATGGAATCCTTGGCTACATAGTGAGTTCAAAGCTAGCCTACACTACATGAGACCTGACTTAAATATATGTAACTCATATGTCTAATTTCATTACATGGTTATACACAGTGGGACCACTCTTAATATCCAAATTTTTGCATCTTAATCCATTGTGAGTAGTCGTTACCCCTGCTAGCATACTTCTGGAATAGACCCTCCTTTCTTTGTCTTTAACAACCTTTTCTTTCTCTCTCTCTTTCTTTCTTTCTTTCTTCCTTTTTTCTTTTCTTTCCTTCTTTCTTCCTCTTTTAAACCATTGTCAGACTTTCTTCAACCCATGCTAAGAAGTATTGACTAAACACATGCATCCTGGTAAATTACAACCAAATCGGCAATAATTGTCTTTTTTCCAGCCCCCTCCAGCAGCTCTTTCAGGATTTGTAGTAGTACAGAGGCTAGCTAGTGTCAGTGATATACTGAGACTATAAGCAGTTCTCCCCTCCGGAAACTTTTCAAGAGACTTGGCTGAGCAGACTTCCTCCTTTATTCACAAGACATGCTAACTATTGTGATAGCCGTGATAAGTTGATTAAGTTGATAAGTATGGCTAGTATATAGTGAGAATTAAATAAATAGTTGCTGGCTATATCAGTAGATGAGTAGATAAGTAGAGGGTAGCTTGCTCCCCACTACATAACCATGGTGAAAATCGCCTAAAGAAAAATGGATAAGGTGCCTGGCACGAAGTACTTTGTGACCTAAAAAAATAGTGTCATGTTGTTTTGGTGGGAAACATTAAGTGAGATAAAATCTTGAATTCAATACATGTTTCAAAACATAATTTTAAAAGCAATACCCACTTTTGAATTAAAAAAGTTAATCCCTTCATGTCAGTAGTCATGGATATAAATGAAATAAGCAATTAAATTTTCTTTCTCTGCCAACATCCTTGAAACTGTACTTTCCAATTATACAAAACACTGCTTTAACAATGCATCCATAGACCTCGCTTCGTTGACTTGAACTACTGCAGCTAAACATTTTTAGTGCTTTTGATATAAAGCTTGTTTCCATGTTATAGCTTGGGGAAGCAAACAAGGCAAGACAGCTACAGTTTGCCATCAGAAGAGGAGCAGAGTGAATCTGAGAAGTGTGGGTGTTCTTTTAATAAGTAACTGTGTAGAAAAACCACTGTCATAAAGATTCTCACAATTTTCCCAAGCAATTGTTAATTTTAATCTGTATTTCCATAATTTTTTTTATTTGAACATAATTTCCTTAGTAAGTCACTTGTGTGACATTAATATTATTATTATTATTATTATCATTAATCTCTTCACTCTGAACTAATGTGAACAATTTTATGACCATTTACTCTCAGGCTTTCAGATGTCAATAATGTTGTTCAGGATTTTCTCATTCTCTCCACAGTCTCCAGAGATCCATAACCAGGACAATACATCATATACATGAAATAAATATTTGTGGATGAAATATGCATTATACATGTAATGCTGGCTATCAGACCCACATAACTGTTGCTAAATAAGTTACAAGGCCTTGTTCCTACTGTTTTCTAAGTGGGATTTATCACAAGCAGTGTTAGATAGACAAAACCCTAGAAAAGGAGGTATTACAGAGGCACCAGAATTTGAGAGAAATAGAATTTTTAAAAATTTCCAATTACAGAGAAGGACAGATGGCTCAGTAGGTAAAGCACTTCTACTACAAGCATAAAACCTGAGATCTGGACCTTAGAATCCATAAAAAAAAAACAGACCTGATCTGGTTCTTGTTTTATAATCCTCATTCTAGGGAACTGGGAAAGACAGGTCCTTGAAACTGGTTGGCTACCCAGTCTAGCTCAATAAATGAGCTCCAGGTTCAATGAGAGGCTCTGTCTCAACAAATACGATAAAATAAGAAAGTTACTGAAGAAGACACCCAACATTGCCTTCTGACTCACAGACACACACACACACACACACACACACACACACACACACACACACACACGAGGTAATTAAAGGAGGGACTAAGAGAATTTAACACAATTGCACTTTCTTCTCCATAAGGTCCCCGTGAGTATCAGCTTGGCAAGTCCCTTCATTGAGCCATAATGCATAAGAACATGAATCCACCACCCTGTAATTCATGTCAAGCCAGTTTCAAACGATCTTCTTTGGTCCACTAAAGCCAGAGCACTCTCTCAGGGATCTGCAAGATACAGCTCTATGCATCATCCCATGGGAAGATTTAGGCTGAGACAGGAAGCAGAGTGTGGACACAGGAAGATGAAATGACTTTTTCTTCTCTCAGATCAAAGCCCTAACTAGATATCTCTTACCACTAAATGAAACCTCCAATGCCGGGGATGGGTTACATCTAATTGAGTTGTTGGCTAACAGAGCCCAATGGAAATCCCCCAAATAATCCACGCTATTGCCAAGTCTATTGTTTGTTCTCTAAACACTGATGGTAAGACCCTATTTCTGAAGACAACACCTACATTATTCATTGAACATAGAGAAGTTAAACTGGTGCATACCAGAACCTTCACCCCTTCTAACGAATGTTCGTGATACTGGAAAGTATTCTACACAGTTCCAGATGGAAGGTAAATAACAACCCAGGTATGAATCCTTCAATCCAATGTAATGCTAGTGCAGTAGTGGTGCAAAAGTTGTGGGAGTAACCAACTGCTACCTGACTCATGCCTGACCCCACTACATGATGTACTGGCTAGGTTTACATCAGCTTGGCACAAGCTTGAATCTTAAGAGAGGAAGGTGCCCTTATTGAGAAAATGCCTCCATAAGACCAGGTTGAAGGCAAGCCTTATGGAATTTTCTTTTTTTTTTTTACAATTTTAATGAAAAACATTGTTTTTATTATTTTTTTACCTTTTTTTATTTTATTTTCCAGTTTAAATTTAGATAAGAAACGAGGTTGCTTCACAAGTCAGTTCCAGGTCCCTCTCCCTTTCCCTCCCCTCCTCCCGTGCGCTCCCCCCAACCCACCCCCCCCCCGTTATCCCCCTCATTCCCCCAGGGAGGGTGAGGCCCTCCATGGGGGTGTCCATAGTCTGTCATTTCATATAGGGCAGGGCCTAGACCCTTCCCCAAGAGTTCAGGGTGAGAGTGCACCTCACATTGTTCTATGGGAGTCCAAAGTCCGTGTGTATACTTGGGATGGGTACTGATCTGCTGCCCAAGGCTCAATAGATTCCCTAGGCCTCCTCACTGACACCCAGATTCAGGGGGTCTTGATCAGTCCCATGCTGGATTCCCAGGCTGATGCCTGGGATTCAAGAGTTAACCTTTGTCTGGTCAGCTGTTTCTGGGGGTTAAACTAGCCCAGTCTTAATCCCTGTGATCATCAGTCCTCCCTCTCTGTTACTGGCTTTCTTGAGTTCAGCTCAGTACTTAACCAAGGGAGTCTGCCTCTTCTTTGATCAGCCACTAAATGAAGTTTCTGTTTCCCAGACTCTCTGGCCATAGGATTGTAGGCTGGCACTCCCCAGATCTATGTCTAAAATCCATATATGAGAGAGTACATGCCATGTTTCTCTTTTTGTGACTGGGTTACCTCACTCAGGATGGTTTCTTCTAGTGTCATCCATTTGCCTGCGAATCTCATGATTCCATTATTTTTTTCTGCTGCATAGTACTCCATTGTGTAAATGTACCACATTTTCTCTATCCACTCTTCGGTTGAGGGACATCTAGGTTGCTTCCAAGTTCTGGCTATTACAAATAAAGCTGCTATGAACATAGTGGAACAGACATCTTCCCTGAACTCCCAGCCACCTCTCTGGAATTTTCTTAATTAGTGATTTATGGGAAAGGGCTCAGTCCATCATGGGTGGAGCAATCCCTGGGCTGGTGACCCTGAATTCTATAAGAAAGCAAGATGAGCAAGTCATGAGAAGCAAACCAGGAAGCAGCACTTCTTGTGGCCTCTACATCACTTCCTGCCTCCAGTTTCCTGCCTTGCTTGAGTTCCTGTCTTGACTACCTTTGATGATGAACTGTGATATGGAAGCATAAGCTAAATAAACCTTTCCTCCCTAAGTTGCTTTAGTCATAATGTTGTATCACAGCAATAGTAACTCTAAGACAGGTGGCCAAGAACCAGAGACCAGATAGTGCATGGATCTAAGGGAAAACCAAATATTACTGTTCTATTAAAGGGACACGGCAATAGAATGACTCCTAAAAACTCATAGGTCAGGGTTTTGCTTAGCCATTATCAGTGAAGCTTTCTCCAACAGTATATTAAAACAAAGCTAGAGACCAGATGGACAATGTTCAAAGAGTCGGAGATCTAGGAAAACTAAGTTAAATGGTACATCTCCATCAATCCCTCCCCTCACGATGCCCTCCAGGGCTCTGCAGAAGAGGAGGCTGAATGATAATTAGAACAGCCAGTGAGGATACAGGACATGAAGGAAACAAGAACCGACATACATATGACCTCACAGAAACAGTGGTAACAGGCACAAGGCCCTCACAGATCTGACCTAGATGGGGTCCCATTGACAAGAGGGGAAGTAAACACAAGTCCCTATCACTAACCCAGAAGCTATCTTCAACTGACAACTACTCACAAAGAAAAATTAGTTTTTCCCACAGTATCTCATTGGGTGTATAAACCACACTTATGGGTACACCCATGCGAAGTAGTAAATGGCCAATAAAAAACAAACTCAATGGTGTTTTGGAGTTTTTTCTCATAATTCTTTGTCTGGGATATTTTTTAACCTTACGGGTCTTTTACTTATATAATATGTTTTTTGGTTTTGCATTTTTATGATATTTCTGTGTATACAATGTGTGTCAATACATCTAATTGCATTTCTTGTGCTTTTTCTTTGGCTCTTTTTTTCCTGTTTGGGGATTTTTTTATCTTATTATGGCTTGCTTGATTTTGTTTTTTCAAGACAGGGTTTCTCTGGGTAGCTCTGGCTGTCCTGAAACTCTCTGCATACACCAGACTGGCCTCAAACTCACAGAAGTCCAACTGCCTATGCCTCCCAATGCCTCCCAAGTGCTGGGATTAAAGGCATGTGCCACCACTTATATTTGTTTATTTTTATTTTATGGCACTTTATTTTCTTTAGATACCTGTTTGTTTCTAATTAGAAAGACAGAAAGGGTGTGGATTTGGATGGGAGAAGCTGGGAAAATCTGGGGAAGGGAAAACAAAAATCAGAATATATTGTATGAAAAATATTAAAAACCACCAACAAGGATGTGTAAAAACAAAACAAACAAACAAAGAGAAACTTGTCCATGGATAAGCTAAACAGAGAAACAAATTTAAATTAAAAACCACTGGAAAAACTCTGAGCTCCAAAGAGGTTTGAAATAGTCTAACTACTGCAGCCCTTGGTGACACCAAATCTACGTTGGTACCTCATGACTCTGTGAAGGTTTGAGGGACTATGGCAATAACACCTAGAATAATGTTTTGGATTCCCAAGACATCTGACTTCAAAAGAAAGAGAACTGATTTCTGGCTGCATTTGTGAGTGACAAAGCCAAACAGAAATGACTAGTCAGGAACCAGAAAATCCAAGGAATTACTGGGTATGAGAAAGATTCTAATAAAAAAGTGCTTGTTAACATTCAGAACTATGGCATTTGGAATTGGTACATTTAGAGTATGACTCATTTGTATCTCCACCTGATCATACTATCAGGAGTATTAGCTCTAACCTCAAAAGCTGGTCTTGCAATATCAAGAGACAAGCATCTGTGTCATAGGACACATTAAGGACACATACAGAAGTCACATAAATTGTACAAATAGGATACTTTAAAGATTCCAGGCCTTTGAATAGTCTTATATTTGTTTATGTCATAGTTCTACATATTCTCATAGACTATTGACATACAATGTCCTAAGAAAAAAAACTCACTTAGACTCTAAAAATTGGAAGGGACCACTAAAGAGCATCACAGTCAACATCTGCCCTGTAACAATCCCAATCCTCCTCTATAACATCCCAGACCACAGGAATCTAAGATGATATTCATGGTGTGTGGAAGAAGAAGCGATAGTCTAAACTCAAAAATCAAAGTAGGATTAAGCCGGTCATTGGTGGCGCACGCCTTTAATCCCAGCACTCCGGAGACAGAGGCAGGTGGATCTCTGTGAGCTCGAGACCAGCCTGATCTACAAAAGCTAGTTCCAGGACAGCCTCCAAAGCCACAGAGAAACCCTGTCTTGAAAACAAAAAAAAAGTGGGATTAAAAGGAACATCACTTTGTTGTGAGTCAGAATTGCTATGATCTCTAATTAGGGGCTTCCAAACCTTCCAGCGAAGAAAACATGTAACGTGTGCTTAGAAATCAGGCTCATCTCCCAAGAAAGAGTAGGAACAGAAAGCATGGGCAGTATCTTTGTGCCTTCCTCTCAGTTGGGCTAGGAGCCTAAAGTTGCTCTAAAATGACTTGTCCTTTATTAAATAAATAAGATTTTAACAAAAAATAAAGTTTGGAATCTGAAGACTGGAAATCAGAATTTGTCTGTGGGTGGAGAACACAGCCTCTGCTGGAATCCGGAATGAATTTTATACTGTAATCTTGGTGGATACACACAACGGCTATTTTGTTAACTCTGACTTATTTTTGACATGAATTTTAGAATATTTTTTAAATCTACAATAAACACTTCCAATGTAGGGGTAAGACATTATTTTAATTCGCTTGTAAATTGCTCACACATCTTATGAGAAAATAAGAAGTGGGAAGGAGTTGATCATGAATACATTGGTCTGTCTTGTTCTCTGCTCTGCAGGGTAAAGTCTCAATAAGGATTTGAGATTTTTGAAAGGAGCTTTTAAGGACTTACATAGTGCGAGTCCTATTTCACACACAGAAAGGGGCATACAAGACACGCAGATGGCTTTTAATTATGCACTGCTCCTGATTACACCATTTTCGGGCTGGTTTATTGGCTTTTCTCTCCTGTCAAAAGCACCAAGTCAGAGCATTTAGGTCTCCAGTGGCTTGCATTCAAGACACAGCAACTCTTTTAGATACCAAGACATTATCACAGCAAAGCTGGGACATAAATCAGGATTACACAGAGCCTTTTAGAAAGACTGTTTGAGTGGTCTTGCACATACTGTTGCCTAGATAGGTTTTTGTGCCATCATCTGACGTTTCTCCCTAGAGAACTAAAATTATTGCTCCAATGAGTGTTCTCAACAGTGTTCTGAAATTTCAGTTTCTTCCAAAGTAGAACAGAGTTTTGAAGGGACTGTGGCTTTCCAGGTTCCATGATGAGCAAGCATACATTTTGTGTGTTTTGACAGGACTGTTGTCACAGATATTACCAGAATTCTAGTCAGCACATTAAATAAAAATACTGAAAAGGGGAAAGCTAAATCCCATAGGAAAAACATGCTGAATATTTTTTTAAATCAACAAGAATAGGGTTCCTTGGGGAAAATTATGACAATACTCTCCTTGTGGCAATTATTTGCCTTGTACTGAAGCCTTGGATTTTTTTTGCATCAAATAGAAAATAAGAAGTTAGCATGTGGTGAGTTATAAAGCAAAGTATTTCATAGAATATATGTAAGAAATATGTTTAAATAAGTAAACAATTACCACTGGCATTTGTCAGAAAAGACAGGGGAGAGAATAGAAGAATAATTATTTAGGATTCTCAGTCCAAATGGTATAATATGGCAAGAGGTCATGGAAAGACATTTACTAATACAAAAAAATGTCAGAGGACAGGATATTAGAGCTCATTTTACAGCTTTTATTGGACATTCTGAAGCCAAATAGCTAAAAGTATGTGGAAAGGATTTATGTGGCATAAAGAATGGTATGAATTGTATTATTAGAAGAGTGTAAATGCATTCTTTTTCAGAACTATTATAGCTGCTCAGAAAGCCATTATTCTCAGACATTAACCCCCCAAAATGAATGTGAATATTTTACCTCTCCTTAGAATTGTAGCCCATCTAGGTATAATATAATCCCTGAAATACTCAGTCATGCCAAGACTTAACATTTTCTGAGTTACTCAGACTTTGACATCATGTAGAAGGCTTTTATTTTTGGAGGTCATAGGAATCAACAAAGATAAAAGTGCAAATTTTATTTTACTTAGTGGCATAAGCTACCTCAATGCCTTTATCTTAAATATACTCAAGTTGCATTTATTTCTCTAGCAAGCATAGCTTTGCATATGTGTTACAATAGGATTCTAAGTCTTTGTTGTCATTTGTCCTTACCTGTTTTAACTTCTTTCATAGCTGAGCAACACGATTACAAATGTAGCCGTGTGTGTGTGTGTGTGTGTGTGTGTGTGTGTGTGTGTGTGTGTGTAGGAGAGCAGTGCATGTGTGTGTTCCTGTGTGGGCTTCTGTATGTGTGAGAGAGATACACTCGTGTTTATATGTGTATGTAAGTGTGTTCACCCCATTCAATTGTGGAGGTCAGGTCATTTTTCCACACTATTTTTTGAAACAAAGTCTCTCACTGAACCTGCTAGACTGGTGGGCCAAAAAAGCCTCTGGGATCCACCTGTCTCTGTTCCCTACAACCAGGGTTACAGACAAGCAGATTTGTATTTGGGTAATGAGAATCCAAACTCGGGTTTCCATATTTCACAAGTAATTTACTCACTGTCCCATATCCCTAGCCCCAAACACAGTCATTTGAATGCTTCTGGAGTCAGTTTAAAACTTTATTAATTTAAAATCTCTGATGGCTGCTGACAATTCTGAGTCTCCTATAATCTAATTGATATAGATATCTTTATATCAGTCCTGCTAAGACAAACTTAATCTCTACCAAAAGTAAAACAAGCATCATAACTTACCCTCTTATCAGGTAATACTAATATCTCTAACTCAAAGTTGTAGGAACATAAAAATCAGAAAGCATTCAAACAAGAGAGCCCATCAACATACAAAACAATAACAAAATATTGTTTTCACTTATCAATCTGAGAAAACTAAAAATATTCTAATCAAAGTGTTTAAAAGTCTGTATAAATCAATAATTGATTAAACTTGACACCAATCACTACAATAACACAATTAACTTGAAGTGAATCATAAACTACAGTGCAAAATCAGAATGATAAAGTTCCAAATATAAAAGAGAAGAGACCATTTAGTAGGCAAAATTTTCTTATAATACATAATAAATATATCATTTTATACAATAAACATAAAAGCAAAAAGAAGATATTTTGGCTTTATCTTAATTTAAATTTCTGTTGATAAAAAATACTTTCTGGGAGAAAGTCCACACAATATATACATATAATAAAGAACTTGTACCTAGAATGAACATGGAAGATGGAAAATAAAAACAAAATTCAATTTGTACAAAAGGAAGTCTTGAGAAAACATTTTATAAAAGATATGCCAACATCCTATTAGGACACAGAAAGCAGCTCATCATCATCAGATGTGCAGAAAGTTACAATCAACCCTGCTCACCAAGAATGGTTAAAGCTGAGACTGATAATGTCAGGTGTTTGCAAGACATCTGGCAACTGCACCTTTCATGCACTACTAGTAAGAGCATTAAGTTGTACAAACACTGTAGATAGCCAGTGATCTGTTCATGACAGTCAAATGTGTATATACTCAATGATCCAGCAATCCTACTCTAAGGTTGTTACCCAAGAGAAATAAAATGAAAAACATGTGCCCACAAAGTCATTTTCATAATAACCCCCAAATTGGAAATAACCCAAACATGTATAAAAAGGAAAAAGGTTTTACTTTTAATGTAGTAACTTCATACTTCTCAACATTATTGATATGTGTAATAATACAGATGGATCTTAAAATGAGAAATCAAAAGCTGTGCAATTCTCTCTATATTAAGTGCCCAAAAAAGCAATTAGAAAGAAAGAAAATGGTTGTTTGTGTATAAAAAAACCAGTGGTTGAAAAGCAGTCACATGGTAACTTTCTGAATAATGAAAATGTCCCCATGTATTTCTGAGCAGCAATTATATAGTGTAGTGGTTTGAAAGAAAATGGCCCCCAAAGGGAGTGGCATTTTTCTGCGTTGTAGTCTTATTGGATGAAGTGTGTCACTGTGGGGATGGGCTTTGCTCAAGTTACACCCAGTGAGGCAGATCACTTTCTGTTGCCTGTGAGTGAAGTTGTAAGAACTCTCAGGTCCTGTTTCAGCACCATATCTTCCTGCAAGCCACTCTATCATACCATGATGATAACGGGCTAAATAAACTGTAACTGTAAGTGAGCCATGCCAATTAAATGTTTTCCTTTGTAAGAATTGCCATGGTCATAGTGTCTCTGCATAGTAACGAAACCCTAAGACACATGAATATATACAATTATTATAACATGGAAATTAGCAGTTGGTATCTGTGATAGGAAACTGAGCAGTTAGAATCTGTGGATTATATGCAAATCATATCTCAAAAGAATATTTATGAACTCTGTGTTTCACAGTAATCTATAAATATTCCTAGTTGCAGAGTAAATTAATTTGGAAGTATTGACAGTAAATTTGATAATCAATTTCAAAAGCCCTAAGCATGTCAGTGAGATCATGCATCTTGGAAAGAACCTACTACTGACACCTTCCTAAACCATTATGATTTCTAACTGCATTCTAAATATTTATCCTTCTAATCAAAGACAAGTGTAGCTTCCAACCCTCATGAAAGAAGACTTAGAGCAGATAGAAATCAACACAGAAAACCATAAATGCTCAAAATTCAGAGAACAACTGTTGGTAGGTTAGCCAGCCCCAACTGATATGTCTACAATACAACTCATATATCTATGTCTTTAGAGAATATCATGGAAGAAGGGGCAGAAATATTTTAAGAACCAGCGTACCATACCATCTACTACAAGACAGTATCTTTTATATGTGACAGGGAAGCTACACCTATGAAATATCAGCAATATATATGGTCACGTAAACAAGGCCTGAGTAATGACAATATCAGTTGGCATGCTATCACTGATGGGGAAAATCTCAGAGAGCCCACCCTTATATGTAGAACTACAAGCAATTAATGGTTACTGAGGGAGTGAGAAACAATTTTCTCCTGGGATAAGTCTTCTGATAAGCTATCCAATCCCAAATGGCCAGCCCTTAACACATATACACAGTAGCAACACACTGTATTTGTACCTGAAATATTTCCTAGCCATGAAAAGATATTTAGTACCTTATGAGGTAATTTTCAATATTAAAGAAAAAAGAAAAAATTAAAACCCTGTACATAACACGAATACTGATTTGGCTGCTTTGACCAATGACTGGCTTACTGAGGTGACTGTGTGCTTCTCCTGTAAGAGTTACAGATAGACACAGGCTCTATCTAGCTTCTTTGCCATCTCTAGAATCTTATCCACATGTTTGTTTTGAGAATCAAGATCAAGGATGAACATCAAAAGAAAGGCTTGGCACAAGACAAGGCTAAATGAGAGAATAAGGAAATGGGGTAAGAGACACAAACTGGCAACCACAAAGACAATAAAAGGTCAAACACATCTTAACTGGACATGACAGAAAAAGCATGTGGAATTTCTTGGGATTCGTGAGCACAATATTTTTTGGTTTTGGGGTTTTGGTTGGAGAAAACCTCCATACTTACTCTGAACAGGAAAGACATTAAATTTTATTGTCTCATAAATTAAAAACATAAGGTCAGCAATATTGTTATTTTATAGACATCTGACAATGATATAGACACTAAATAGAAATGGAAAACCATTTCTGAAGGTCTCACAATTACTATATCCTCCAAGCTTTTCTAAGTGATTCACATATAATAACACCTAGTTAATAATATTCAATGTATTCTTATGAGTTGTTACTATAATGACTCTTTCACTGATAAGGAAACTGAAGTAAAGAAAGGTTGGCTTGCTTGCCCAAGTACCCAGCCAGTGAGTGTTACCGAGAGAGGTAAAACTCAGGCATTCTAACTGTAGTCTGTGTTCAGTTTCTCATCACTTGAGTATTGAAGGGTTTGACTTATTCACATGCTGGAGCTTTCTCTCACCCTATTGATCTTTTCTTCTGTGAATTGCCTTTTCATCTTCTTTGCACATTTTCTCGGCCAGGTGTTTGTCGAATCCATTTCCACATTGATGTATGTGTAATACTCCTTTATAAGTTAATGATATTAACCCTTTGTCAGTTTTGCTTATTGGAATATTTTCTCAGGATATTTTTTCTTTTGTCACCTAGTATTTTTGTAATTTTATGTTCATTTAAAGCTTCCAAAACAGCCCCCCTCCACCCTCTGCTTAAGGTGAGTGTGGGCTCTTCTCAGGGCCCAACTCCCTACATTCTCCACCTTGAAACTTGCTGGGTCTGCCCCATGACTAGAGTGTATCAAACCCACCTGCACCCATCAGAATATTGGACCTGCTTGAGCCAACCAGAAGAGAACCTTAGACCCCTACCTACCAGGAGAGGAAGCAACCCCCAGGTGAATCCATTGGAAGACAGGAAGGGAAGAAGACAATATAGAAACACATTCAGCAACAGAAAAACCAATTATGACCCTACCAGAGTCTAGAAACTCTACACCAGCAAGACCTGAACATCCCAACACAGATGAAACAGAAGAGAATGAACTTAAAAACAACCTCATGAAAATGATAGAGGCCCTTAAAGAAGATATGAGAAAATCTGCCACGCCCACACCACAAGCAAGTCCAAGGTATCAGGAGAAGAAAGACAAAATGTCCAGCTGTTTGTGCTAAGAGAATGCATGTGCTGCCTTTGTTGCCAGGAAAGGGAGGGAGGGAGGGAGGAGAGAGAGAGAGAGAGAGAGAGAGAGAGAGAGAGAGAGAGAGAGAGAGGCAGAAAGACAGAGAGACAGAGACATAGAGATAGAGAGAGACAGAGAGAGAGAGAGTCTTTACTGCAAGTGCTAAGAGGTCTCTCTTTCTTGTAGGAGAGAGCAGTCTTATATATACAGGCTTACAGCAAAGTAGAAAAACCCCAGGTGGAAGAGAGTATGTTTTCCTCATGCTAGATGTTGATGTCAGTGGGGCAATGCAGGAGCAGTAAGCCAGTACTAGAAAACAGGATGCACCTGTGGCTATCAGCTGACAAACAACTCAGAGAACCTATGGGGGCTAGGCCCCAACATCTCCCCCTTTTCTATTTTTTTTAAAATTTGTTTAAACTGTTTGCTACTCTGTAGAATCTTCCATACAGATTTCTTTGGCTCTCAGGCCATGTTGTAGGCTTTTGCTATTTTTGCACTGACTGGCTCTGAGGACTCAAATCGTCAACCTTTCCTGTTAAGACATTGACTGGCTGGATGCTCCATTTGGCTATATCCAAAGCAATTTAGGTAGCTTTTTAACTATCTCCAAAGCAACCTAAGTATCCTTTTAATCATATCTAAGGAAATTTAAGCAGTTCACATTCACACATTCACAATCACATTTCATACATACTGATGTGGCCACACCAGACATTCAGAACATACATACATCTTTCAGTCATCCTGTACACCTAAGACATGATTAGTTTGTTGAAATGAATCTTCCTTAATTGAAATCTCTATGACAGAACAACTCCAGGCAATCCTTGAATTAAAACAAAAGGTTGAAAAGGTCCTGCGTGCTCCTCGTCATCCCTCCATTTGAGAAGTTCTGAGCTATACTCAAGGGCTACAGCTGTACCCAATCCTAGTAAAAAGTTTTTAGAGATGACTCACAAAATTGACCTTAAGTTTGAATCAATAACCAACCCTGTATAAATGCAAGCAAACATTTATAAACAATATTTGGGAATGTGGGCATCATTCTTTCCAAACTACTTCCTGCTGTTAAAGGGTGCTGAAATACCAGGGGTTCATTACAAAAAAAAAAAACAGAAACCTGTTGAAGTCCTTGTTTTTGTTGTCTGCAAGGCAGCCTCATCTCAGCTGTTTTAGATGTTGGATCACCTGGGCCACTGCTTCAGGTGGTCTTGCTTCATCAAACCATACTAGTCTGGAAGGAACCCACAGCTTTTTATTTTCTGTGCAAACAAAAGCAGAAATCCTTTTCCCAAGTAACCTGACCTTATATTTAAATTTAGAAGTCAAAGCATTTTCAAAATATATAAGTTGGATTAATTTAGCAGCATTGATAATCAAATGTCTTTTAGCAGTTTTTGTTCCTTTCTTAGCAATTAAACAGTTTAAAGACAACACAACAGCACACAGTATCCAGACTCTCCATGTATTTTCCATTCCATATACTTTTGACTTTTCCTTTTCTTTCACTTAATACCAGTACCTCATTTACTAACTGTTACCAATTTTCAATTCCCCCATTTTCAATCCATCCTCCAACCAAGGATGATCCCTCAGGCAAAAGCCTTAAGATTTACCCAATTCGAAGGGTCTAGGCCCTGCCCTATATGAAATGACAGACTATGGACACCCCCATGGAGGGCCTCACCCTCCCTGGGGGAACGAGGGGATAACGGGGGGGGATGGAGGGAGGGCACGGGAGGAGGGGAGGGAAAGGGAGAGGGACCTGGAACTGACTTGTGAAGCAACCTTGTTTCTTATCTAAATTTAAAAAAAAATAATAAAAAAAAGGAAAAAAAAAGATATACCCAATTCACCCTCCAAATTAGGGCAATCCCTCAGGTTCCCCTTTCTTTCCTGACCTTGGTGTCAGGCGAAGGCCTGGAAATTTAACCTGGTACCTCTAACTTGATACCCCTTTCCAATACACCCTCATAAGCTTACTTTCTGGCCAGGATTCAAGGGTGATCTCTCAGTTCACCTTTACTTTCCTGACCTCAATAGATCAGGCGAAAGGCTGGAGATTAATTCAATACACCCTTTAACTGAGAGCAAGTTCTCAGTTTCCCCTTACATTCCCAACCTCAGTGGATCGAGCGAAGGCTGGAGATTAATTCAATACACCTTCTCCTTAGAAGGTGATCTCTAAAGCAAAAGCCTGGAGATTTGACCATTCAATTTTACTGTTAGAAGTTGAGGTACCTGTTTTCAATGCTTTTCTTTCTCGAGCCTCTCCCCTTCTGAGTCTTCTTTCTGGCCAGTCTTTCTAAGTCTCTCAGGATCTCAGTGGGACCTCCAATTTCCGTGCCCATGCCACAAGCAAGTCCAAGGTATCATATGTTTGTGCCTTATTGCCAGGAGAGAGAGAGAGAGAGAGAGAGAGAGAGAGAGAGAGAGAGAGGGTGAGAGAGAGAGAGAGAGAGAGAGAGAGAGAGAGAGAGAGAGAGGGAGTCTTTATTGCAAGTACTAAGAGGTCTCTCTCTTGTAGAAGGGAATAGTCTTCTATATGCAGGCTTACAGCACAATGGAAAAACCCCAGGTGGAAGAGAGAATGTTTTCCTCATGCTAGATGTTGATGTCAGTGTTGCAGTGCTGGGCAATAAGCCAGGACTAGAAAATAGGATGTACCTGTGGCTACCAGCTGACAATAAACCCTGTGGGGGCTAGGCCCCAACAAATATCCCTTAAGGAAATGGAAGAAAAACCAAACCAAAAAAGTGCAAGAAATCAACAAATCTCTTAAACAAAGCAAGGACAGTCAAGAAAAAACAACCAAACAGATAAAGGAAACAATTCAAACAGTTAAAGATCTGAAAACTGAAATAGAGACAAAAAGAAAACACAAACTGAGCGAATGCTGGAAATAGAAAAGCTGACTAAACAATTAGGAGGTACAGATGTGAGCATAATCATCAGAATGCAAGAGATAGAAGACAATCTCAGGCACTAAAGATAAACTAGAGGAAATAGATTCATCAACCAAAGAAAATCATAAATCCAACAAATCCTTAACACAAAATATCCAGGAAATAATGGACACCGTGAAAAGGCCAAACCTAAGAATGATAGGTATACCCAGGATAAATTCTGATCTACTACCCAAGGCTCAATAGAATACCTAGGCCTCCTCACTGACACCCACATTCAGAGGGTCTTGTCCAGTCCCTTGCTGGATTCCCAGGCATCAGTCTGGGATTCAAGAGCTAACCCTTGTCAGGTCAGCTGTTTCTGGAGGTTAAACCAGCCCAGTATTAACCCCTTTGGTCATCAGTCCTCCCTCTCTGTCACTGAATTTCTTGAGTTCAGCTCAGTGCTTAGCCATGGGAGTGTGCCTCTGCTTCCATCAGCCACTGAATGAAGGTTCTGTTTCCCAGACTCTATGGCCATGGGATTGTAGGCTGGCACTCCCCAGATATATGTCTAAAATCCATACATGCCATGTTCTCTTTTTGTGACTGAGTTACCTCACTCAGGATGGTTTCTTCTAATGCCATTCATTTGCCTGCAAATTTCAGGATTCCATTATTTTTTTTTCTGCTGAATAGTACTCCATTGAGTATTTATCCTGGATATACAAATGGACTTTGGGCTCCCATCCAACAATGAGAGATGCACTCTCACCCTGGACTATTGGGGGATGGTCTAGGCCCTGCCCTGGATGAAATAACAGACTATGGACTCCCCCATGGAGGGCCTCATCCTCCCTGGGGAAATGAAGGGAGAATGGCGGGGGTTGGTGGGAGGGCACAGAAAGGGAGAGGGACCTGGAATTGACATGTGAAGCAACCTTGTTTCTAATTTAAATTTAAATTTAAAAATAAAAAATTAATTAAAAAAAAGAATGATAGGTATAGAAGAAGGCAAAGAAGCCCAGCTCAAAGGTGCAGAAAATATATTCAACAAAATCATAGAAGAAAACTTTCCCAACCTGAAGAAAGACATGCCTATGAAAATACAAGAAGCTTACAGAACACCAAATAGACTGGACCAAAAAAAAGTCCCTTTGCTACATAATAATCAAAACCCCAAGCATACATAATAAAGAATACTAAGAACAGTGAAGGAGAAAGGCCTGGTAACATATAAAGGCAAACCTACCAGAATTACACCTGACTTCTCCATGGAAACTTTGAAAGCCAAAAGGTTCTGAATAGATGTTCTACAAACACTAAGAGACCACAGATTCCAGCCCAGACTACTATATCCAGCAAACTCTCAATTAATATAGATGTAGAAACAAGATATTCCATGACAAATCCAAATTTACACAACACATATCCATAAATCCAGCCCTACAGAAAGTTCTGGAAAGAAAACAACCCAAGGAAGTTAACTACACTCATAAAAACATAGGCAATAGATAATCTCACTTTACCAAAAGCCAGAAATAGGGGGAAACCTCACACACAATACCACCACCAAAAACGAATCCAAAACAAACAAGAATCAAAATCAACAGTCACTAATATCCCTGAATATCAATGGTATTAACTCACCTATAAAAAGACACAGGCTAACAAAATGGATATAAAGATAGAATCCATCTTTCTGCTGCATACAAGAAATACACCTAACTTTCAAAGACAGAGTTACCTCAGAATTATGGGTTGGGAAAAGATTTTCTAAACAAATGGACCTAAGAAGCAAGCAGGTGCAGCAATCCTAATATCAAAAAATTAGACTACAAACTAAAATTAATCCAAAGAGATGAAGGTCATTCATATTCATCATAGGAGTTATCCATCAGGATGAAGTCTCAATTCTGAACATCTATACCCCTAATACAAAGGCACACACATTCATAAAAGAAACATTGCTAAAACTCAAATCACACTTTAAACCACACACACAATTATAGTGAGAGACTTCAATACCCTACTCTCACCACTGGACAGGACTACCAGACAGAAACTTAACAAAAAAACAAAGGACTAAGTTATGACCCAACTGAGTTTAACAAACATCCATAGAACATTCCATTCAAACACAAAAGAATATAACTTTCTCTCAGTGACACATGGTACCCTCTCTAAAATTTATCACATACTCTGCAATAAAGCAAACCTAAACAGATACAAAAAATTGGAATTACCCCCTGGCTTAAAATTAGAACTCAACAACAAAACAAATCGCAGAAAACCCACAAACTCATAGAAATTGAAAAATGCTCAATTGCATCGTTCCTGGGTAAAAAAAGACATGCAGAAAGAAATCAAGGACTTCCTAGAACTCAATGAAAATGAAGGCACAACATACCCAAATCTATGGGAAACTCTCAAGACAATTTTAAGAGGAAAGTTCATAGCACTAAGTGCCCACATGAAGAAACTGCAGAATAGCCACAATAGAGAATTAGCAGAACACCTGAAAGCTCTAGAACAAAAAGAAGCAAACTCATCAATGAGAAGTAGATGCCAGGAAATAATAAAATTGAGAGCAGAAATCAATGAAGTAGAAACAAAGAAAACAATACAAAGAAGCAATGAAACAAAGAGTTGGTTCTTGGAGAAAATCAACAAGATAGACAAACTTTTACCCAACCTAAACAAAAGGCAGAGAGAGAGCATGCTAATTAACAAAATCAGAAGTAAAAAAGGGACATAACAACAGACAATGGGGAAATCCAGAGTGTCATCAGATCATACTTTGAAAACCTGTACACCAGAAAATTAGAAAATTTAAAGGGAATGGGTGATTTTCTGGATAGATATCACTTACCAAAATTAAATAAAAAACAGATAAGCAATTTAAAACAGAAACAGTCATCAAAAGTCTCCCAACCAAAAAAAGTCCAGGGACACATGGTTTCAGCACAGAATTATACCAGAAATTCAAAGAAGAGCTAATACCAATACTCTTCAAAATGTTCCACATGATAGAAGCACAAGGACCATTGCCAAACTCTTTTCATGAGGCTACAATTACCTTGGTACCCAAACCACAACAAAGACACAACTAAGATAGAGAACTACAGACCAATCTTCTGCATTAACATTGGTGAAAAAATAATAAAATGCTGGCAAATCGAATCCAATAACACATCAGAAAAATCATCCACCATGATCAAGTAGGCTTCATCCCAGGAATGCAGGGATGGTTCAACATACAAAAGTCTATCAATATAATCCACCATATAAACAAACTGAAAAATAAAAACCACATGATCATCTCACTAAATGCTGAAAAAGCATTTGACAAGATTCAACACCCCTTCATGACATGGATCTTGGAGAGATCAAGGATAACATGAATACACCTAAACATAAAGGCAATATACAACAAAGCAACAGCCAACATCAAACTAAATGAGAGAAACTCAACACAATTCCTCTAAAATCAGGAACAAGACAAGGTTGTCCACTCTCTCCATATCTCTTCAATTTCGTATTTGGGATTCTTGCTATAGCAAAAAGACAACAAAAAGAGATCAAGGGGATACAAATTGTAAAGGAAGAAGTCAAACTTCGCCTATTTGCAGATGATATGACAGTCTACATAAGTTATCCAAAGAATTCTACCAGGTAACTCCTATAGCTGATAAACACTGTCAGCAAAGTGGCAAAATACAAGATTAATTTTAAAAAATCAGTAGCCCTACTATATACAGATGATAAATAGGCTGAGAAAGAAATCAGCAAAACATCACCCTTGACATTAGCCATATATAACATAAAATATCTTGGGGTAATGCTGACCAAACAGGTGAAAGACCTGTATAAAAAAAAACTTTGAATCACTAAAAAAAGGACATTAAAGAAGATACCAGAAAATGGAAAGATCTCCCATGTTCTTGGATAGGAAGGATCAACATAGTAAAAATGGCAATCTTACCAAAAGCAATCTACAGATGCAGTACAATCCCCATCAAAATCCCAGCACAATTCTTCACAGACCTTGAAAGAACAATTCTCAACTTCATATGGAAAATCAAAAAACCCAGGGTACCCACAACAACCCTGTACAATAAAAGAACTTCAGGAGGCAATACCATCCCTGACTTCAAGATCTACTATAGAGCTATAAGCAATGAAAACAGCTTGGTATTGGCACAAAAATACACAGACAGATCAATGAAATTGAATTGAAAACCCTCATGTTAACCTACACACCTATGAACACCTGATCTTTGACAAAGAAGCTAAAATTATACAATGAAAAAAAGAAAGCATCTTCAAAAAATGGTGCTGGCATAACCAGATGCTGACTTGTAGAAGACTGCAGATAGATCCATGTCTATCGCCATATACAAAACTTAAGTCCAAATGGATCAAAGACTTCAACATAAAACCAGCCACACTGAACCTCTTAGAAGAGAAACTGGGAAGTACACTCGAAAGAGTCTGTACAGGAGACAGCTTCCTGAACATAACTCCAGTAGCACAGGCACTGAGATTGACAACTAATAAATGGGACCTCCTGAAACTTAGAAGCTTCTAAGAACACAGTCAACAAGACAACACATGGCCCACAGAATGGGAAAAGATATTCACCAACCCCACATCTAACAGAGGGCTGATCTCTAAAACTTACAAAGAACTCAAGAAGCTACCTCCAAAACACCAAATAATACAACTAAAAATGAGGTACAGAACTCAGTAGAGGAGTCTAAAATGGCTGATAGATGCTTAAGAAAGTTCTCAACATCCTTAGCTTTCAGGTTAATGGAAACCAAAACAACTCTGAGATACCATCTTACTCCTGTCCGAATGGCTAAAATCAAAAACACAAACGACAGTTTATGCTGGAGACAATGTGGAGAAAGGGGAACACTTCTCCACTGAAGTTGGGAGTGCCAACTTGTACAGCCACTTTGGAAGTCAGTATGGAGATTCCTCAGGAAAATAGGAATCAGTCTACCACAAGACCCAGCAATTCACATTCTTAGGCATATACCCCAAAGATGCATATTCATACAATAAGGACATCTGTTTCCACCATGTTCATAGCAGCATTATTTGTAATAGCCAGAACCTGGAAGCAACCTAGAGATGCGCCTCAACTGAAGAGTGGATGGAGTACACAATGGAGTACTACTAAGCAGAAAAAAAACAATGGAATCTTGAAATTCCCAGGCAAATGGATGGCACTAAAAGATACCATTCTGGGAGAGATAACCCAGTCACAAAAAGACAAATACTGTATGTACTCACTCATATATGGATTTTAGACATGGAGCAGGGGATCATTAGCCTACAATTTCACTGTCAAGAGAGTCTGGAAAACAGGGAATATCCTAAGAAAGATTGCATAGTACCTTGGAGGAGGGAAATGGGACAGGATCTCCTGAGAGGATTGGGAACTCGGGGGAGGGGAGAAATCGCTGGCCGGAAAAGAAGAGGAGAAGGGGAGAGGAGGAAATGCAGGAGAAGGAAGGTTGATTTGGGGGAAGAATAGAGGAGAGCAGGATGAGTGACACTATAATAGAGGGAGTCATTATAGGTTTTGAGAGAGATCTAACACTAGTGAGATTTCCAGTGTTCTACAAGGATGACACCAACTAACAATCTAAGCAATAGTGGAGAGACTACCTTAAATGCCCTTCCCCAATAACGATATTGATGACTGCCTTATATGCCATCCTAGAGCCTTCATCCAGTGGCTTATGGAAGCAGAGGCAGACACCCACAGCTAAACACTGAACTCCTGGAACCCAGTTGCAGAAAGGCAGGAGTGATGACCAAAGGGGCCAAGACCCAGCTGGTGAAGCTCACAGAAGAAGCAGCTGACCTGAACAAGCAAGAGCTGCTGCACCCCAGACTGATGGCTGAGAGGCCAGCGTGGGACTGATCCAGTCCCTGCAATGTGGGTGTCAGTGAGAAGGCCTTGGCAATCTATGGGATCTCAGGTAGTAGATCAGTATTTATCCCTGGTGTACGAATGGACTTGGGGAGCCCATTCCACAAGGAGGGATACTCTCTCAGCCTGGACAGATGGGGAAAGGCCTAAGCTCTGCCCTGGATGATATGACAGTCCTTGGAGATTCACCATGGAGGGTCTTTCCCTCCCTAGGGAGCAGAGGGGTGATGGATTGGAGTTTGGGGAGATTTCAGGGGTGGGGGAGGAGTGAAGGGAGACAGGGCTGGGATTGACATGTGAAGCAAGCTTGTTTCTAATTCAAATAAAATAATAATAAAAAGAAAACTTCCAAAACATGTAACTTCCTTATTACATGCTACCTTAAATCTTAGCAATACTACACTAATGCACCAAATAAGCATCTTGTTTCTCACAACTTTTCCAGTTGCCTTTCACCTATTATTTACAGTGTATTTGCAAGCCAAAAACACTTGTGATGTTTTAATACAAAGGAGAAAAACCACGTGCATTTGCCATGTCAAGGATAAGAGGACCATCTATTTATGATACAAGTCAAAGACATTGGTATTTTCTTTGACTTTTCTTCCTTTATATTCCATATCATCTACACATCAAATATATGTATAGGTCATGTTCACTTCTCTCATCCCCATCACCACCACCATAATTAAGGCTCTATTATCTACCTCTCTGGTGATAACCAAGTATCACCTTTCCAATATTCTTGCCTTGACAACATCGTGTTCCTACCTAACAGTCAAGATGATCCTCTTGTAATATGCATATGATGGCCTCATTCCCACTTAAAACTTCTCAGGAATTTTCTTTCACAGTTAAAGTAAGAGCCACATTCTAGATCACAAAGCTCTAGACTGGTGCTATGGGCAAACAACACCCAATCTCCCTTTTTCTTTTACAATTTTTGCATTTACTACCATTCTTTGATTCATGTTCTTTTTTCAAATACTTGTCAAATATAAGTTGAGTATATTCAATGCATGGTTAAGTGAATATATGTATATAATGTGTGATGAGAACACCATCAAATTAATTCTTTCACCCTTCTCCACTCATGCTTAACACCACACCTCGCCTATGTTCATATTCTCCTGGCTGCTGACTGCTCACCTTCTTTGCCTTATACTTTGAATTTGATCTTTCAATGATCAAGTTTTGGTTTTCCTGTCTCTTGGAGTCGCTTTTGTTTTTGAGGACTTACACACAAAATTACTGCTAAGTATAGCTACAAATAGCAAGTTACAAATGTCTTCTATCCCAGCTCATGGGACACACAACTGTACTAGTGACAATCTGCAATGACTGGTTCTAATCTATCTCTAAAATTCCTGTTACACATGAAATATATTTTAATACCTTAATTCATATGATGGAGCCTTTAATATATAATAAAAGTTTTCTAATGTCATTACTACATGTAATTTATCCAAGAAAATTGGGACTGAAAATGTTCAGCTAGTTCCCAAATTACAAGGATTCTACAGGAGTAGAAATACATAATTTACAAAGTCATCAAATTCCAAAAATAAAGATAAATGGACAAATAGATACACTTTATAGATTCCAGGGTCTCTCAGATATAGATATAAATGCAAATATGGAAACTACTATTTGAAGCTTTTTCTTTCCTTGGCTACTAATTTAAAGACATACCCCTTAGATGATCAAATGATGCCATATGTAACTATAACTCAGTTATAAACTATTTACTTAAGAACTATGCAGCCTACTCTTTTAAATCTAATAATTTAATGCTACAAGGAGATTGCTGATATATCAATAATTCTCTCAGAATAAGGTTGGGAGTATGTTGTCCTTCAGCAGAGCAGTAGCCTTCACACCAGTTGTAGGGGACAAAGAAGTAGGCTTTTCTGTCTTATCACAATTAAATATAGTCCATTGCAAGGAGAAATATCTTTAAGTCAGTTCTGTTGAAAAGGAGGCCTGCTGAATATTTGATTGTCCTTGATCATGCTTTTCAAATGTGAAGAATTTTCATGTCCATGTAAACAGTTTTAGTCCCGTTCTACTTGTTCTGAAAGGACTGTATATTCGTAGTTCAGCAAATGTTGTGGAGTGATTTATTTGTATAAATTTGCCATTAAATTTACCTTTATCCACTTGGAAAGTGAAGTATTTTTAAATGTAGGCAGCTTGTCTACATTTATATACAACTCCATTACATCAAAGACCTTTTTATGTTCAGTGCATTAAACAGCTCCATCATTCCTACCAGTAAAAGGAGATAAGTTGTTGCAAATTATGGGAAACTGTCAGATCTGGGCATTGCTTCAGTGGACAGCTGGCTAGTAAACTTATCTAAAGTATTCACTACCTTGCTGGTATTTCCAGCTGGAACTAGGAATTTCTAAAATCAACATCATAATAACATATATGTACCATGAGATTTTTACCTCACTACTAAATAAGCTCCTCATTATACATACATGAACCACTATGGTCACCAGTTAGTTCATGGGTTCCCTCATAAGCACAGTAGTAATGGTCTTCTGTACCCTGTAGCCTGCCTCCATTCTCCTTGATTACAGCAGATTCTATTACATCTACACCAAGCCCTGCATTGTACTATAGAACTTGTCTGCATCTAGAACCCCTTCTTAGAAGCTCACCCTTGCCTTCCAACTGCTGGTGCCTGCACATATTTTTATCCCTCTCAGTACTGGTTACTTTACTCATTACTATGGACAAATACCTACTAGAGCAATTTGAGGAAGACTTTATTTTCCATCGCAGTTCAGAGGAATACAATTTGTCATGGTTGAGGACACATGGCAGCGGGAGACACTTAGTCCATTATGACCACTAGCAATGACAGAAAGCAATCGCTAGTGCTCAGTTGGCTTTCTCCTTTTCCTATTTTTTTTCAATCCAGGACCCTAGTCTAAGGGATGGAACTACCACATTCAGGGTAAGCCTTTCTGTCTCAGGTAACCCTTGGAGAAACACCCTCACTGACACACCCAAAGACATTCCTCACTAATTCCTCAGATGTTTCTTGATCTGATTAAGTCTGAAATCTAAGTTGACAGGCTGTCTGCATTTGTTCAGTCTGGGTCCTGGCCATCACTTGACACTGTCTTATTCAGGCTGGAAATGTTTTGCCTTCCGATGAACTTTCTCTTAATTTTCTGTCTAAATATCTAAATTCTTTTCTGCATAACACAAGCAATGGCTTCCCATCCATCAGAGAATAATGTTTATGGTGAATGTCAAGAAGAACCCCTCAAAACAATAGCAGTTATGTTTCTAACCCAAAGCATCAGCATGGCTTTACTTTTGTTGATAGAGGCTCAACAAAAAAGACTTATTTTAAAAAGTGACTCTTAAATATTTGAAGAGAATGTGTTAAAATTATCTGTGAAACACTGAAGCTGTCCTTCCCATATGGGCTCATCTGTAGCCTACTTCCCCTGAAATGCTCCCTTCTTTTATCCTGTTATAAGTTGTTAGCCATTGTCAAGCTTCAATCGGTCTACCTTGGTTCACTGTCCTCAAGAACTTCCTGTCCAATACTCAGACCTAATCCAGATGCTTTAGAAATCACCTCTTTAGATGTACCCAATCCATCAATTGTTGGTGTTTCAGATTGGTACCATGAGACTGACTATCACTGCTCATTAAATAACACTTCTATAGTTATGCATACTGTCCACACAAGCCTCAACTCTGGACTGTCCTTGCATGCATAACAAACTCTTGTGGGTCCATATTCTTAGGCTCATATTTTTTAATTTTCTTTTTTTAATTTTTTTATTATTTTAATTTTAAATAGCTTGTTTTACATGTCAATCCCAGTTCCCTCTCCCTCCCCTCCACCATCCCCCCCCCAGCCTCCCACCCTACTGCCAATTCCTTCCACATAGGGGATATCTAGAGTCTGTCATTTCACTCAGGGTAGGGTCCAGGCACTCCCCTAAGAATCCAGGCTGAGAGATCATCCCTCTTTGTGTTATGGACACACGATTTCTGTTTGTATTCCAGGGATAAACACTGATCCACTGTTCATGGCCCCATAGGTTGCTCAGGCCTCCTCACTGACTCTCACATTCAGGGGGTCTGGATCAGTCCCATGCTGGCCTCCCAGCTGTTGGTCTGGGGTCCAAGAGCTCTCCCCTGTTCAGATCAGCTGTCTCTGCTGGTTTTGCCAGCCCATTCTTTGCCAATTTGCTCATCGCTCCTCTCTCTGTCACTGGGTTCCTTGGGTTCAGTTCAGTGTTTAACTGGATGTTTGCCTCTGCTTCCATCAGTCACTGGATGAAGGCTCCAGGATGGTTATAGACATCAAGTTCATTACCAGGAATGGGCATTCAAGGTGGTCTCTCCACTATTGCTTAGCTTGCCAATTGGTGTCATCCCTTTAGATCACTAGAGGTCACACTGGTCTGGTGCTTAGGTTCATGTTTTAAGAAACTCATCTGGAAGTGATCTCTCATAGTTAAACTTACTTATTTTTTTAAGTCTTCCATAAATATTTTTAGTTCTTTGGGAGTTTTGTATAATGTGTTTTGATTCATGTTTACTCCCCTCCCCCCAATTCCTGCCAGCTCCACAACTCCTTCCCAACATGCCTAACTTTGTACCCCCCCTTAAAACATCAATCACAAGTTATGTTGTCTATCTTGGATATAGAGTCTTCCACTGGAACATGGTTGACATAGCAGGGACAACACTCAAAGAAAATTGACATTCTCTCTCCCCCGCCTCTCTCTTTCTCTCTCTGTAACAACTACCAATTGCCAGTAGTTCCTCAGCTAGGTATGGACTACATGCCTACCTCCCCTCTTCATGCTATGATTAAATCTGGTTTGAGTGTTAACAGGTTTTCTGCATACTATTATAGCAACTGTAAGTTCATTTGTGCAACTTCCATGCAGTTTCTAGATGTTTCTTTGTCATCTACCAGCTGGCTCTTAGACTTCTTCCATCCTCTCTTGAACAATGATCCCTGATCTGTGCAATAGGTGGCATGGTATGTACATTCTCCTTAGGGCTAAACATCCCTAAGCATGTCTTATTCTTTGCATATTGGCCAGTTGTAGATCTTATGTTAATCAGTATCTTCCACAAGTAGATGCTTCTCAGATGGTAGCTGAAAGATTCATTAATGTATGGACATAATGATAAGCCCTTAGGAGTTAGTGTAATACTGTGACATCTAGCAGAAGAACAGTAGATGTTTCTCCCCAAAGGTTTATGATCTGTATATCCATAGGTTCTTAGTCCAATAGTATCAGGTATGGGTTTCATCTTGTGGAGTGGTAACTAGAAAGGGGCTAGTTACTCCCATCAGGTTCATGCCACTACTGCACCACTGGGCAGGTCTTGCCAAGCCTATCATTATTGTAGCTAGTGGGATTCAGAACTGAGTAAGACTGATAATTACTTTTCTCTTCTGGTAGCATGCATAGAACTATCCAGAAATATGAAAGCTAACCAGTAGGAATGAAGCTTCCAGGTCAGTATTACCTTGATTTTTTTCATGTTCCATGACTCAAGTATGCAGCATCTTCTTCAATAGTGCCTTGCTGTCAAGTTCTGGAGGTACCAAGAGCATTGGCAGTATCCTATAACATTTGGATATGTGCCAGACCTCTCCAGCCAATAAATAATACCTTAATTCCTAGCACTGATCTCTTTTATTTGTAAACCTCTGGTGTATAGCAAGGTGTCCCTGACATAGGACAACCCAATTTTCTCTTTACATATATATATATATACATATATATATATACACATATGTACATACATACATACATACACACACACATGGAAGATTCTCTAGGAGCAGGTTTCCTTATGACTTTTTTTGAAAGATTCTTAGTAGTCTTTATCCTTTCTGGTGTGCCCTTCTCTAACTTGCCCTACTATCTCTCACCCCAGTTTGACCCTTCCTGCTCCATTATTCCCTTTAAATCTTTTATGCCACTGCATTTTGTTTACCCTTCCTTGAAAGTGTCTCCCTGCCAGGACCCCTTACTAGTTTTCTGACCTCTATAGGCATCTCAAATGCAACATAAATATCTGAATATTCAAAACTAGCATCCATAAATGAGAAAAATGTGACATTTGTCTTTCTAGGACTGGGTTACCTCTCTCAGAATAACTGTTCCCATCTCCATCCATCTACTTTTAAATTTCATAATTTTATTTTGCCTAACAGATGACTAATATTACATTGTGTAAATACAATACAATTTCATTATCTAATTCATCACACTGTATCTATTTCTTAGTTATTGTAAATACAGCACCAATGAACTTGAATGTGCAGGTTATCTCCATAGTAAGATATATGCCCAAGAGGGTTGTAGCTGGATCATGTAGAAATCTTTCTGCTTTTTGAGAAACCTCCATGTTGATTTCCACACTGGCTACTCCAGCCTTCCTTCTGACCTCTCTACCCCCATTTTAGGTAGGGACTCCAGTCAAACATACTTAGCTAAAATAATTGATGATAAAAACGTAGAGAAAATTAAACATATGTTCTTCAAGGTCATGTTTGCCTTAATTGTGCCCCTTTAACACGGTCTGACCTACGCAAAATTTAAATAATGTTCCATCATTAAAGTAAAATGGAAACACCATTCAACTTTGTTCACATTCAATGGCAACCTAAGCTCAAAACCTTTGAGTCTACCTAACACAAAATTTTTCAAGATAGCACCTATGGTATAGTACGTGATACAGGAGCCTCAGATTTCTAACACAAGCAATGCTTCACTTCATTCATTTAGTTCTCCCAAATCCCATCTCACCTCAGGCAAGATATCTCTGTCTGGGATTTGTCTTTACAGGTTGTAGCCCCTAAGAAAGAAGGGACTCTGGAGTGATTTTTAAATTTCCATTTTTCCACAACAGTCTGTACACTGTGAGAGTTTTGAATCATCAAAGTAGGCCAAAAGATTCTTTTAAAAGAAAGATAAGTGTTGGGACAATAGCTTTATATAGCTCCAATCCAGAATAGAGCCTAAAATCATTAGTGGTTATATATTTTCTATAACACAACACACAGAATTTGTTCCACTTATAAGTATGTAAAACTCATCCAGAATCAGTTAGAATTATGTACTCTAAAATAAACATATCGGTTACCTGGTTTTGAACTGCAGGCAGAAAATCTACAACTTAGATGATTCTCATTCTACCAATTCTTTTTAACTGCTCTAATTTTTCCCACCTTTAATGCTATTTCTATACAGAAAGTAAAATTACACTTCTTTCCAGTCAATACAGAGGTCACCACTTGAAATTCAGCCAACAGTTCTAACCACTTTGAACTTAAATCTCTATTTTTTAATTGCCAATGCTATATGCTAGTTCCCTAGGTAACCACTGCAGAAATGTACTTGGTAGTCAAAAGCAAGTATAACACACATCACACCATACCAAACAAAAAGTGATTTTCTTCTTTTGCTAAAATAAAATTGACCAAGTGTTTTTACGTGATGGCAGATGGGAGCTGCATTAATATTTATGCCGGACATAAAGAACGGCTTGGAAGAAACAGACTTTCAATTGGAGATTCCTTCTTGGAGATGCATGAAAAACAACTTATTTTTGTTTGAATGAGCAGAGGCTCCAAATGTGAGTTTGAATCTATCCTTTGCCACACTGTTATAATTTGGGTATGCCTTTGTTACCTGAATCTCAGTCTCCCCATATGTTAGAAGTAAGGTTTAAAAGCTGCCATGGAGATTAGAGATGATGATGCTTGTGCAGCACAATTGTTGCTATTATTTCCTGTTTGCTTCCCCTGGTACAGAAACGACATGATAAGTATTGGACCTCCACTTTACTGAAAAGAAAGTAAGATTATTAAGTGTAGCTAATTAGTTCATGGCTTCACAGCTAATGTTAAAGTCAAGGCTATATCTTGCAGACCACAAAGCTCATACTCTGGCCTCAGCTGCCCTGCTGCATGACAGTAAACATGGTGAGCATTCATTATACTTCCCTGATTAATGAATTAATATTGTGAATGAGAGGAGTACCTTGAAGACTTCCAAATTATGGAAATCCGTGGAGCCAGTCACATCACAGCACAGCCAAAAAAACCATGTTGACAGTGCACAGCCATTGTGTCTGAACACAGTGGCCCAGGGAACAGCTCCCCATAGAGTTCTGTAATTAAGAATGAAGGAACGGAAACAGACTTGAAGGGACATTTCTTTTGCGCTGATAGCAGGACTGCAATATTATATCTTCCCCTGCATCTTTTAAACAGCTTTCACATGCTTGAAGAATTTACTAAATTATGTCTCTTACCTTTCCAAGGTGAAATTCAGAATTCTTTTTTATTCTAGATTATCTTGTGTGGGAAGTTTGAGTACAATGTATGACCTGAATTGATATAATCAAGCTTCATGAAGCCTACCAAATAAATATCATGTGTATTTCATTTCTAGGGAACTATGTAAAGCTCTACTCTGACTCATTGCTTACCTCTTCATTTCATATTGTCCCTTTTAACAATTCTTCAGGACTCACTTTCTGTCACCTAAGTAGCAATAACATCTTCTAACGATTTTCCCCTTCCTAAAATTAGCTGTCAGGAAAGCAGAACTTTTCTGCCTATCAACTCATGGGATGTACTTGGTATGAGTGGATAGCAAACAGAACATGCTAAACAGATGTTGTTTTGCTTACTGGCTTCCCTCACAACCTATTTCCTAAGGCATCAGGGCTGGCCTTATGCCTCCTAGTCCATCTAGTGAGCGTAGGTATGCATTAGGATGTCTAAGTCTGTGTGCACTAATAATGTGGCAGGGGCAGTCTGGACCCCTAATCAAAAGGAAAAGACATGGGGAGAAATTTATTCATGCACAAAAGCTGTAATTCATTTTCCATAGAGGAAAATAGAATACAAGCAACAACTTTTATTAATTTTTCTTTTGTCTTTTAGTTAGAATATTTTGCTGTTTTCTATGCTAACCTTCAGGCAGTTAAGATTTTTTCTATTGAGCTATTTTCCTAGTACAACTCTCTCTTAGGTTTCATTAAACCCTCACCTGAGCATTCCCAAGGCTCTTGACAATATAAATTAATTCCTATGAGGCCAGTATAATCACTTGGTGACAGAGCTGTAGTAAGAATATTACCTGCCATGAATATCAGAGTTTCCCAGGCCAACTCAGATGCTACCATTATTCACACAGGCACACCCTTCAACAGAACCTTAGTCACTTCTACTCTGATGATGGCCATAATGACTTACTGATTCTTATAGCATGTGTCCCCATAAACAAAGTTACTGATGTATCACCTTCATGCAAACACTACTTACCCAGGTTGGCTTCCTCAGCACCCTGTAAGCAGTAGTTGCTCACTGCTTCTGTGTTTAGACATTAGTTCTTGCAGAAACCACCCATCCATGTTTTCTTCTGAACATCAGCAAAACTCTTCTGTCCCTCTTCCAGTTCTGACATTTACAAAACGGGTATGGGCACTCATCTTTTTGCCTACACATGGTACCCTTAGAGCTTCAGATCGTCCTCAGGGTTGCATGAGACAAGGTCTGTAAAGTACCCAGAAAAGTGCTCAGCAGAAGGCAGTTACCCTACCTTTCCCATTCATTCCTCCAGTGCCAGCAAGTCACCTTTCCATTAACCCCTTTAATAGAGAACTATACCTCTTCCTGAATTTATCAAGTTCCTTATAACTGCTTTCAATTCATTCATTCACTTATTTAGTAAGCAGGGAATTTATGTGAAACTATCCTACAGAACTGTGATAAAGATACACTCAGAGCCTGTCCCTAACAATGCAGAATAAGACAGTGACTATTTGAAAGTGAACAACATTGTTCTACAGTGTAGCCTTAGCTATAAACATGGAATGAATAAAGGACATAGTGACAAACACTGCTGGAGAATACTAATGAAAAGATATTGAAATTGAGTATTAAATAATTCATTGTGGTGAGAGAAGAGCACAAGAAAAAAAGCAAGCAAAGGAACAAATTTTATCCTAAAGAAATAACTACACATTTGAAAACCATTCTGCAGACATATCTACCTCTATAGTGATCTAGAAACTATAATGATCAAGAGTGAATTTTAAGCTAAAAAGGAATGTACAAAAACACAAAGAATTAATACAGTAAAATTAATGGAGTAAAAACATTTTAGAAATTTAGAATGTGTAATCCATTTTGCTTTCTTTAAAAGCAAAACAAATGAACTAAATCATTTTATTTATTTGTTATTCTTTTTTGCAGCTTGATCACAGTTTCCCCTCCCACCTCTACCTCCAGTCCCTTCACCCAAACTCCTCCCCCATCCACTCCTTCTCCTTTCTCTTCAGAAAAATGCGGGCTTCTATATGCATCAGTCAGCCCTGGCAAATCAAGTTGCAGTAAGACCAGGCACCTCCAACCCTTTTCAGGCTGGATGAGGTGACCCAGTAAGAGGGAAGGGTCCCAAATGCAGGTAACAGAGTCAGGGACAGTCCTTGCTCCCTCTTCTAGGAGTCCCACAGACCAAGCTACACAACTGTAACACATGTGCAGAGGGCTTAGATCAGTCCCATACAGGCTCTTTGGATGGTTAAATAACTGGCCAAAATCAAGCTCTTATAAAGACTTCATTAATGATAATAAAGGAGAAAGTATAATTTTATTGTATATTTTCAGATAACATAAAATTGAGTGCTTTTCTAATTTTATATGAACAAGGAATCTAAATGAATATGCAAAATAAAATAGCATTGGGCATTTATTTGTCAATAATTTTTTAAGTTTTACTTATATAGGTATTTTACCTAGAAGTATGCGAATTCACTGTGTGTGTGTCTGGTATCTGCAGAGTCCTGAGAGGGTGTCAGATCCCATGAGACTATAGTTACAGACAGTTGCAAACTTCTACTTGGATGCTACAAATCTGATTAGGGTCCTCTGGAAGAGCAGTCAGTGCTCTTAACCACTGAGCTGTCTCTCTAGTAGCAATAAGAATATTTTAAGTCCCTTCATAATAATTCATTATATTATAGAGCAAAGATTAAATATCTATATTCCAGAAAATTATACCTATATAATTATCTTCAATTGTCTTCCAGCTTAATTCATATCAACCTTTCTATTTCCATTAAAAACAACAAACCAGACATACATCATACCAGATGTGTGAACCGCTAGTGATAATTTATCCTTCATCTTCAGACTTTCATCTTTCCTCCAACCTAAGAACTCAAATCATTGCCATCCACAATTATGGTGAGTGTTTTGAAGAATATAGCGTGCACATACCTCCAAGTATTTAATTCCTTTCAATCTGGGGATTTTCAACCAAAGCTACCTCCTTAGGAACATGTTTATTTGAAGAAAACATGGACTTCCCTGATTATTATCTCTTAAAATAGTAATATAAGCCAAGTAGATCTTCACCAGATGTGTGATGTGTATGCATGAGATTGTTTCCCCAGTTAATGTGGTGTCCAAAGGAAGAATAAAGGAAAATTAGAGGTTAAGAAAAGACAACATGTTGATAACAATTAACTGTATATTTAAAAATAGATAGGAGAGAGAATTCAGAAGATTGTCAACACAAAAATTATGTGTGTTTGAGGTGATTTATATGCCAGTTATTCTGGTCTGATCATCACATGGTATACATATGTGAAATATTATATTATATCTCATAAATCAAAAATAGTTCTGTGTCAATTAAAATTTTAAGAACACTTTAAAAAAGAATCCCATAAAGTTGTTATATTTTTCTACTTCTGTTTCCTAATATTTAAAGTCATGAATGTTTTAGCATTTGACATTAACACACTTAAAAGATTCAACTTGGAATTTCTTATTAATTGGTTGCTAGAGAATTTTATAGGATTAATGCATACATTTTAAAGAATATATAAAAATAATTAGAAAGAATAGGAAATGTCACACATCTAATTTTATAGAATGAAACTGAAATGATCTTTATATTGTTAATAAAGTATGGTAAGTGTGCATATGCATTTTATTAAAATTTTAATAAATGTGGCAATCTGTACTACAAACAGTAAAATAATCATTTCCTTTCATATTCGAGGAGATCTTTTAATTGTATTGGATGTCACAGGTTCTTTCTCATAGGAATTATTAATCTTGAAAGGTCAGATCTACATATCTTTTCCTAATATCTTTGAGTCTGGTTAAAGTTGACTATCTGCCTAATGAGCAGCATGCCCATCAGTTCTGATTTTCTTTTTATTGCTGTTGGTGATCACAAACTCTCAGTGCATTTCCTAGAGCAACCTGGGATCAGGAGCTCAAATCTTTCTAAGGGGCTGCCTAGTGTGAGAAGCTAGCAAGAGGATATAAGAAGAATGATGACCTTTCTGATCCCATAGAGGCACCCAGAAGATCAGGAAATAGAGCACACCTCAGACACATTCATAAATAAATTACATTTAAGCAGTATCCTCCTCTTCAGGAAAGATGCAATGATCTCCACAGCACAGTAGCAGATATATGGCCACTCAGCCATGGAAGGGCTTAAAAATGCAATTTCCCAAATCATATACTAGGCTTGTCCAAGCACACCATCCTAGTTCACGCAACTTCAGATTGGAGGAAGATGAGCTTACATTCTGATCCTGCTGTTTTCCTCCACAAGGCTTCTATGCTTCAGCTTCGTTGTCTATCACATTGGGTCTGTGGCAACTCAGATTGCCCAAGGTCATGATCATGAGATCATGAAGACAGCCTTTAGCAAACCTGCAGCTCTTGGAGCTTCTTAACCCCAGTCATTGCAGTTGTGACTGCTCTTTGTTATTCATTCCTAAATAGGTTACGGACATGGGGAGTTCAAGTTATACAGATTTAACCATTGCCAAGTAAAATCCATGTGACTCCAGGCATGTTAGGGAATTCCTTTCTCACAGCTCCCTTTGTAAAATGAAATATGATAGACAGTGAAACATCTCTTTAGGTCTTTAGGAGAATTAAATGAGTTTGAATGAAAACACTTAAAACAGTGGTTTGAAAAATGAAATAAATATCAATTTTAACCTGTTACTATTTTTCAAATTAATTTTCAGAACATGCCACAATGTTCCAGACTCTAAATCTATAAGAAGACAGCTGAGATTCTATAATGTAGAGTCTAGCAATACATGAAAAGTAAGCCGTCTTTGTGGGTTTCACCATCATGGTCTTGACCCCTTTGCTCATCACTCCTCCATCTCTGTCACTAGGTTCCAAGATTGCAGTTCAGTGTTTAGCTGTGGGTATCTGTCTCTGCTTCCATCAGTCACTGGTTGAAGGTTCTAAGATGGCATATGAGGTAGTCATCAACCTTACCATCAAGGCAATTAATGTAGTCTCTCCACTATTGCTTGTGTTATCCTTGTAGATCTCTGGAGATCCCCCAAGGAAGACCTTACTCTCCCTGGGGAATGATATGGGGATTAGATAGGGGGCTGGGGGGACTGGTGGAGGGACTAGGGAGGAGGGGTGGTAGAGGGAGCTGGGATTGACATGTGAAGCATTCATGTTTCTAATTTAAATTTAAAAAATAAAAATAAATAAAACAATGCTTCTTGCTTTGGGGAGTGGTTGTTACGGTTGTGTGTGTGTATGTTTGTGTTTGTATTTGTGTGGGGGGTGTCTATCTGTGTGTGTCTGTGTGTCTGTATGTGATTTTGTGCCTGTGTGTGTCTGTGTGTGCCAGAGGTCAACCCCAGGCATCATTCCTCAGGAGATGCCTACCATGGTTTTTGTTGATTTATTTGGTCTGGGTTTGGTTTTGGTTAGGTTAGGTCTTTTGTTGTTCTAGTGTGTTGTTTTCTTTTGTTTTGCTTTGTTCTGTAAGACAGCATTTCTCACAGGAACCTGGAGCTCATCTATTAGGTTAATTGTTGACCAGAAAGCCCCTCAGGTCCTCACTTCTTTTTTCTCTCCAAAACTGGAAAAGCAAGTGTGACACTGTGCCATTTTTTATACGGCTGTTAGGGGTTGAAATCAGGTCCTCATGCTTGCACAGCAAACACATTACAGACTGAAATATCACCCCAACCAAGCAGGAGATGGAGCCCTCAAGTCAGTATTCGAGGAATAATTAGAAGGAAGCATTTTATAAAGTTTTAAACAACTAATTCAAGAAAAACTACTTAAACAACATGTAAGTAGCTTACAATACAAGATGCTATATTATAATCCCAACAATGAATAAAGATAACAGCTGAAACAGGTACCAGAGAAGTAAAACTATTTTTAAAACATTTGTCTCCTCTCTTTGGGAACAGAACTGCTTCATGAGGGCTAACCAGAAAAATCAAGCTTAAAAGAAGGGTCTGGGGGGCACAGACTCGGAGCTCTAGACCCTCATGGACCTGTAAACTTTGTTTAGTAATAAATAGATGGTGGGAGACTTAGGACTTTCTGAGACATCTTCATCCGTCAGAGGCAGACACTAATAGAACTTCTACTCACATATTAACTCCTCTAAAAGATATTTTAATGTCAATATTAGACAAGGGGACATACCCTCAGAATTACAAATAACCTGGTTAAAGAGGACCAAGGGAAAAAGCAGACAGAGAAGGATGTATGTGCTATGTACATTCACATGTGTATCAGATGTGTTCACAACACTGTTCCTTTGTTTTTTAGCTTCTCTTCAGACTGGTGACAGTCTACAACAGGACAAAAGCACAGAGTAGCAGTTAGTAATCACTGGGGAAAAGTTCACCACAGCATATAACAAATGCAGACCAGACCTGCCCTGGAAAGACAAAGAATTGTTCACCATAGCATATAACAAGTGCGGACCAGACCTGCCCTGGAAGGACAAAGAATTGAAATTATGAAAAGCTGATATAACTTTCTAAATAAGCTCTATGTTAATCAGCCCTTCCAAAATTTTGCTTCTACTTTTTGTTTCAGCTTTTGAGGGATAAAACTTTATTCTAGATTTATACTGAGACCACCAGTCCAGGGTCAAGTGAGCTCCAAGGGGTTAAATGTAAGTCAGGCCAATAAATGGAGATGAATGGCTAGTGTTCCTAGAAAGAACAGCCCAGTTTTCCAGATTTCCTGAGGAAGGAGCTGCACAAACTGGCTTATTTGATTTTGCAGACGGAAGCAGGTAGCATGAATCAAGCAGGAAGCAGAGCCCTCAAGAGAATGTTCAGGGAATGATTAAAAGGAAGCAGTGTAGAAATTTTTTAAAATAATGACTTGCAGCAAAATTAGAGCTAGGCTGTGAAGGAATGAACATGAGTTTTAATCCCTGTGCTACCCCTTACCAGTGACATCCTAGACAGCCTTCTATAACTTTCTGAGCCTTCACTAAGTCATCTACAAAATGTGGAGGGGGGTGTATTTAGCAGGGCTAAAGATTAAATTATAATAAATTACAATGTATATCAATTGCCTGGACTATATTACATATTAATGTGGGTGACCATAATAATTTTAATTACAAGCTGCCCTCAAATGAGGATCACTAAGGTTATTGATTCACCCAGAAAATGTATTTTGGGGACACTTACTGTACAAAAAAATCCTCAAATTCAATGACCTAGAACTCCAGTGGTAGAGTTGTGGAAAAGACATTTGAGGATATAATGTGACTTTACAGCAAACATATGACTCAGTTCTGGAATCAAGGACAGAACAATCTAATGCCTAGGAAAGGAGCCCAGGTGATCAAAGTTCTCAGAGCCTGCCTCAGAAGGCATGCAGTGCTGCATGTGTAGGAAAGAAAGAACAGGATTTTACATTCAACTGTGTATGCCAAGGTATAGGAATACTAAACACCTTGCTCTTTCTAAAAAACCATAACTTTCTAGAAAACTCTATAAATTTCATTTGTCATGAGAATTTTAAAAGGGTGTCCATATAATTTTATCAAATGCAGTAATACCTCACAATACAACATTCATTGTGCACCACACACAATGCAAACATGACTGTAAAGTAACTGGCTATTCTTTCCTATCCACCACTCAGCATTCCCACCTGGGCACCTCAGCAGGTTCAAAGATTTAATTCTCATCTGTAAAGAAAGAAGTAGTGGTAGAAACAATTTCTCCCATAATTCCATTCTTTCTCAATTTTGTAAGTGGTACACATTTTTTTGCATACCAGACAATTTCCTAACATCTATTAAATGCAAAAATGTGCTTTTTGGTGTGCACATGGTTCACATACATACATGCAGGCAAAATATTCAATAACATAAAGTGAAATAAATATTGAAAAAATTTAACATGTAACTAAATTGTGTGTATGTAATGTATAATGATAAAAATAGATATATCACAGGTAGATAGATTATAGATGGATATCTAGCTAAATGGACAGATGGTAGATAGATGGATAGATAGATAGATGATAGATTACCTTTGTTTAACCTTACAATTAATGACTAAATATTTACAGTCCCACTTAGCAAATTACAGAGAGAAATGTCTATGGTTATAATGTAACACACATTATTTAATTCCAAAATAATGCATGGATTTAAGGCAGAATTCTGTCAAAGTGGAGGAGACATCATCTGCTTTCTACAATGTCAACTTTTAATTGCAGTCTTGAATGTTTTTATCAATAGTTTAAAGGATGATATGCTACTAGACTTTAGCCAAAATATTGGAATACAACATATCTTTCCTAGATTCCCTTAGCCGTAAGAATGCAAACTATTTGCTGAGAGAAAAGGAAACAAAATACCCAAAGGGTAATTTGTAGTTGCCAGACCCTGAAAAATACTCATTGCCTTTAGTATGATGTGCAGTTGACCCTTCAAGAAGCAAGATGGAGCCATCACGGCAGAGATACAACAGGCTATAAAAGTGAATTCATTTTTTAGATTGAGAAACTGTCCTTGAAAATTGAAACTAACTCACCTATAAACCTACAAGGTATAGGACTAAAAACACAAGCCAAATAGGTTCAAGCATTAAAACACTTTTCCCTGTGGGGGAAAAACTGTCCAAAGGTGAATCTGACTTTGGGGCGTGGCTGACTACAGGTGACCAAATGGTGTTGGCAGCACAAAGTTGCATCTTTCCTCCTAATATAACATTACCTTCTGCTCTCTTGGCTTTCATCCAAGGCCATACAGTAGTAATAGTGCCATAAGAAAAGAGGAGGTGCTGCCTACATCTCTCTCCAAAGGCTGGAAAGTTTAACATGAGTCTGCATTAGTCATCTGCCTGCTGTGAACTTTTGAATGGGATCAATGGAAAATTGACTCTTTGGCTTTCCAGAGAAGATTATGCCTGAAGATACAGGTAGAGTCTTATTTAGGCCACAGACACATAATATGAAGATGGCACGGAGCCTGCAAATGTACTTGATGCTGAAAGAGAGTGGACAGTAGATGACTAGCACCAAGTTAGTGCTATATCTGCTACTTCCTTACTGCTGCCAAAGACAAGTCCAAACTCTGAAATTCACCTCAGCCATGTCGGATTAGAAAATCACAAGAAAACTAAACAAAGTTTTAGATACGTACATGTGCATAGCTCTATGGTATAAGTGGGAACATTTTTAAAACTACATAAGAAGAAAACCAAATTATTCACTAGTCTTCATATTTACAAATCAGCTTTCACATGCCAACATGAAAATAATAATTTATCTAGATGTAACCTACATACAGAATACATGTACTTCAAATAGGAAAAGTCCCAGAGTTCAGCATATGAAAAATCTCTTAATTCTAAATGCTGCTGAGGAGCACTTCTTTCACTGCCAATAGGAGACAGGAAATAACAATAACAGGAAATAGTCTTCAAGCAACAGCCTTGAACATGGCAAGGGAGTAGTTGGGGGCATCTGTTTTTGTTGCTTTTCCTTCCCCAAACCAGAATGAGCCATAAACCTCTTTCCACTTCAGTGCTCATAAGCAATCATAGGCGGAGGCATTATTCTGAGGACCTTACCACCTTATCTTTTCCAGCATTGCTTAGGTATGTGCAACAGCAAGTGGGAATGAAAAGAGCTAGCGCAATAAATAATAGTTGGTGTCTAACTAATGGTAGAAGAATGAACTATATATAACCAAATGAAGTTGTTCTGAATAAGGAAGAAGACACTGACACCAAGAAGCAATTAGTCCAGGAGATACTATTCAACATAAAAAAAGAAAAATTTTGCATATGTATATATGTATGGAGTGTATATACATGTTTGCAAGGTTGGCAGTGCATATACATGTACTGGTATAACAAATGGTTGGTGTTGGGTGTCTTCCTTAATCTCTGTCCTTCTTAGATATTGAGGCAGAATCTCTCACATAAATCCAGAGCTTGCCAATTAAGCTAGCCTAGCTAGGCAGCCTTCTCTGGCGATCCCTCATCTTTATCTGCATATTGGGGTTGCAGGCTGGCCACCTTGCCCACCCAGCTTTTACAGCTCTTAAGTTAGATCTGGAGAATCCATATCCTGACCCTCACACTTGCCAAGCAAGCACTTTACCCAGTGAGCCATCTTCCCAGCCCAAAAAACAATTTAAAAATATAGAGAGAAGTAATTTTTTATCTGTTTCAAGCCACATAACTTCTACCAACAACCTTCAAGAAAGATGCTTAAAGACAAGATCCACACCTTAGTTAGCATCACATTTACACTCATTAGCACACGAATTTCCATCACTGGTAGTGGTTCAAAAAATAATTTCGATTACATTTTATTTAGTGAGCAGAAATGAAATGCAATAATACACTTTTGGCAAAGTCATTGCTTTTGGCAGAAATTATAGTAATCCCAGTGGCACGATCGTATATGTATTAACAGTGGCTGCTGTTATTTGGGTAAGCAGCACTCAAAGGCCATGCAAAAATAGTTATAGTGTGTTAGGATGAATTTTAATATCAGCAACCCACACTGAGAACTACAGGAAGAAAACCTCAGAAAGAACTTCTTTCTGATTTGGTGTGTGTGCTATATCCCAATAACTGGACTCTAAACCTGAGATAGTTGATCTCTCAGAATTCCTCTTGCCTGTGTTTCAAATGCCAAAGACAGATTGGCACCTCCAATTCAGGGATCTCGGTATGCAGACCAGACATAAACAGAAGATACTTTAGGGATGGGCTATTTCTGCAGTTTTTGATGTGGAAGCTAAGAGCCAGATTCTACAATTACCATACAGCTCTCCACCCTTTGCCTCAGTCCTCTGTTACATCTGAATAAAGACAGTATATGTAGGTTGAATAGTGAGACACAAGTTTACTATGGCACTAGTTTTGTTCTTCTAGGCTCTTAGCACTCACTTTGGCACACATGATGGGAAGTGTGGAGCCACCCTGGTCGATAACAATTCATATAAGAACAAAGCAGATTCCACTATCAGAAACAACCTAGCAACATTACCTCCTCAGGTTTACTCATGACTCACAGTACCAAGATCCCTAGTTCTGAACTAATTCCAGCTTGATGTAACAGTGACTACATTCTGATCCAGGTCCTTCTGAGCTGGCCAAGAAATGTGAACAAAACCTGTGTGATGTTTTCTGCGCCAAATACCCTCCTCTGGAAAATGGAGACTTTGAATTAATGATGACAGATGAAGGATGGATATTTAGCCCAACCAAGGACATCGCTGATTAATGCCCTAGGGTAAAACAGAGCATGTCAGAGTCAAAGATATTTTTAAAAATTAAATAACGTTCACCCAGAGAAAGCAAAGGAAGAATGTGAAGAAATAGCATGCTGGAACAGCTGGCAAAAATCAGATCATAAACAGCCACACAACAAACCATTACCAAATTAATAATGAAGCTTCTGAGTCTCCAGTTCCATAGAATCATTCCAAGGTCCTGGTAGACCCTCTCAAGGTATTGTCACAAACTCATGTTCTTCGAATTTTTAAACAGAAAGACAACAGCTGTCTCTTCCACACTGACTTCCTCTACTTCAGAGTTCCTCTCATGTCAGCTGGTGTTGGAGTGGCCTGGAGGTTGGGAACATTGGGCTAACGGCAGTCATACTAGCTATTCATCTAGCCTCAGTCTAGTGTCACAATCATGTCTAAGAATGGGAAATTCATTGCAAGCCATCTCAGTGTATGAAGGACTTCCTTCTTTTTTTTTTTTTTTTGTTTACGAGACAGGGTTTCTCTGTATTGTTTTGGAGGCTATCTGTCCAGCCCAGCCTCGAACTCACAGAGATCCGCCTGCCTCTGCCTCCTGAGTGCTGGAATTAAAGGCGTGCGCCACCACCGCCCGGCGAAGGACTTCCTTCTTAATGGGTATGACATGACTGATGAAACTTAAAGGCACAATTTTTATTGTTGTTTAGAAAATCATTTCCACAAAAAAAGATACAGGAATTGAGAATTATAGATTCCTAATTTGGGTGAATAGGAAGAGTGTTATTACTTATCACTCTTAGATTATTTTTAAACAGTTGGTTTATTTCAAGTTAAAGTGAGCAATTAAAAAAATGAAATCAAAAGAAATTGTTCTGACATTGATAAGCAAATTATAACAAGAAGCTTTCAGATCATAATAATGAAACAATCAAGAGAAAGAAATACAGTTTGAATAGAAGTAATGAACAGTCTTTTGGATACTTCACCAACCTAATTAATGAAAAGGAGTAAATGATGTGAACATGTTGGGAACACACTTAAATTTCTTGCTGATTTAACATGAAATGCTTACATCAACAAAGATGACTGTTAACACTCCCATGCATCAGGGGCAAATTACTTACCGCCTGCCTGCATTTACTATACCAGTACTGAAGATTTGTCACCAAACAAGAAATTTGAAATGCCTGGAATCTTACAACACATATTTGAAAGTAATTGTAAAGTGGTTCCCCCAAATTATACAGCATCATTAAATACATGCATCACATAAATACTGAGCTGTGAAGCTGAAAGTTATCTCATATAATCATATTTAAAAAATCATACTTGACTACCATGCAAAAAATTAATTTTTCTTACATGCACAATACGATAAATTCACAAAGTTGTTGTCATATGAAACTACAATTAAAATATATAGCAAGAACAACAAAGCAGGTATTCTAACTGTGTGGTAGATGGTTTGTCATTTAAAATGAAATATTTTTTCATTTGTGGCATTTGTCAGATTTTTTAAATGTGCTATTTGGGCTAGTGAGGGAAAGGAACTTTCTGGCCTTTACCAAACTGTGTGGGGCTCAGTAGGTAAAAGCACTTGCTGGAAAGCCCCGTGGCTTACATTCAGTTTCCATAACCTACATGGTAGAAGAAAGGATCAGCTCCCACAAGTTGTCCTTTAACTTCCAAATGTGTGCTATCGGTACAGCCATCAGCACCTACCTGCACATGATAATACTAACAATAACAATACTTAAAATGTGTTGTGTTTCCCATGCTAAATATTCAATTTTATTTCCCATTTTGTAGTGAAAGTTTTGTGTGTATCTCCCCAAATTTTGTTAACACTGAAACCTCCCCAATCCTTGAACATTTTCCCAAAAAGTTGCCTTCCCCTCCTGTCTGGTCTATTTATCTTTTCCATCCTACTCAAATGCCATCTCCACACCATAGTTCTTTGTGGTGCTGAGGCATCCATTTTTATAAGGCAAGAAGGCACTAAAATGTTCTAAGCAATTACTCTCTGATAGACCTCTGTTAACTGCCCTATGACATAACCTCACTTAATCATACCTGTCTTGAAAGCCAGGCAATTGTTTCTCACACGATTTCCTGCCAATAAAACTAATATGCCAAATTGTCATAATTTTTGCTATCAGTACCATGGTGCTAATTATATAACATAACAAGTGCTTCTTAAGTGTGTTAGTTAAAGATAAGATTTAAGCCTTCAAAGGACCCATTTCAAAGTCACACATGGATTCTCAAAATGTACTTCAGGTTAAAAATGAAGCCTTTTAGGTTCTTTGTAACAACTACCAACCTTGCAGATGCTACAGCTATGTCAGCAAAGCAGTTAACTATGTTAAAAATAAACACATATATGTCTTTGACTTCCCACATGGGGGCTTGGGGTACACTCCATTTTCTGTATGCATTGTGCTTGAATATATTCCCTTCCAGTCCATCCTAGTCAGTTCTTAACATCCCCACTGAGAATGACGCTCTAATCCTTAGGGATTATGCAAATGCTGTCCCTGGTCTTCTGCATTACATTGTTAATCCATTAGGATTTAGAAAAGTACAGCTTGAACAAAAAAGGAAATAATTCTATTGCCCATAATTTGAGATGGAAAAATCAGATCAGTTAAGGCTGCCAACATAAGATATAATTAACACAGCCATTGTGTGAAGGGTATCACAGCACATATGGTATGGTATGTAAAACCAAACAATGTTTTTTATAATGTGTGAATATAGATATTCTAAAGTGAAAGATCAAGTGGGTGCCTTACTTCTAAGGCTGTGTTTTAAGCATGGCCCTGACTATTTCAAGCAAGTTCCCTATCTGATGATAAAATTGTCTGTTGACATAGAAAGTTACACCCAGTTGTTTTTTTTAACTTTATATGTCAGGTTCTTAATAGTTTCCTAAATAACAAGGAACACTCTTAGTCAGTTGGCATTTTCCAGTGTTTTAATTGCCTGCTGTGATATAATTATTGTGACATTTTGGGATGTTTTTAACATCCTGAATTAAATATTCTGACATCCCACAGAGCACTTCATGAAAACAGTCAAACTGTATTCAAGTCATTAGCAGTCTACAGCTGTCCTTTAATATTAAAATTATTTTCCAACACAAAACACAGATGAAAATTAAAGTATTTAACAACTTTGAGCTCAGGTTAGATTTTAATTCTATATTACCCTAATTTGTCAGGTATAGAAGAACAGGGCAGCTCTGAGATTCTTCCATTAAACTTCATTTGAAGAGCCAAGGAAATTAGGGCCACATCTCGATAAAAGATAATGAACAAAATGTACTGATTTCAAAAGTGCAATTAGCCCTGGATTACAGAGCCATAAGTCTATATCAGGATAATCATAAGAACTCCCCCAGCTCCTTCTCTATTGTCCTAGAAACCCGACTTGCTCCATTTATTCTCTTGTTTATTTGTGTCACTGTTTGTCTCATCACACATGTCAAAGAAAATCTGACATCATTTATTTCGTTGGTGTATTTCAAACTGCACATCCTATCTTGGGCCTCTTGTGGCAAGATGTTAAAGGATTTCTGAAAGGGGAGGCTAACTGCAAGAACTAGTGACTGGCATGGCAACAAGTCTCCCATTTCTTGTGGTCCCATAAGCATCTTAGCTAACAGCTAACAGCACATTGGAATTAAACCTTCCCCTTCGTATTAGTTACTTTTCCCATTGCTGTGATAAAATACTCTGGAAAAAAAAGCAACTTCAAGAAAGAAGTTAATTTTGCTCACAGTTCTATAGTCCACTGTGAAGGGCAAGTCATGATCTCCACAGCTTGAGGAAGCTGTGCACATTAAATCTACTCGGGAAACAGACAGCAATCAATTTTAGCATGCTTTGTCCTTTTTATTCCCAGCACCTCAGCCTATGGAAAGGTGTCACTCAAAGCTAAGGAAGTTATCCTATCTCAGTTAATGTAATCTAGATAATCCCTTACGGGAATACCTAGAAGCTTGTCTTCTAGGTAAATCTAGACCCTGTCAAGAAAAAATATCAGCCATCACTCCTTTTCCTCTTTACCGTTTTCATCCACAGTTCCTCTCATATTAGTAAAGGACAAGTCTATGGTTCCAGTTTCATAAGGTTGGCATTATCATCGTGTCTTGCCTTGTTCTTAGAAATGAAGCTAATTGAAATCTCACGATCTCAATCTTCAAAACATATAAAATCCAAAACTTCTTACCACCTCTTCACTCTTGCTCCTTAGTTCAAGCCAGCATCACATATTTTTTAATTGTGGTAAAATACATGCTACATAAAATTTAGCACTTTAACCTATAAGCATAAAACTCAACAATTTTCAGTATACTCACAATGGCATATCATCACCACCACCACAATCAGCCCCTGCCCAACTTCTATTATATTTTCACTCTTCAAGGAACTTGAACTAGGCACTTCTTATCAATGGAACCATACAATACTGTTTCTATTGTACCTGGCTTATCTCACTTAGAATAGTGCTATTAAGGTTCATCTACATTATAGCATATGTCAGAACTTCCTTTCTTTAGAAGCTGAACAATAGTCTATTGTATGTTGCTGCTACCCATTCCTCTGTCAGTGTGCATATGGATTGCCTCCAGATTTTGACTATTGTAGGAAGTGCACTATAAAAGTTGGTGTACACGTTTGTTGAATCGACTGTTTGCTAGATCTTATAGTAACTGGTGATCATCTTGTGATTTAATAAATATGTGAGTACTCTAACCAGGCTGCCCATTTCTACTCTTGCAACCTCATAGTCCATTATCCCTAGAACTGTCAGGGAGGTTGTTTTAGATTTTGTGTCATATCACAGTTTGTCCTCCATGCACTTCTGAAACTGCCCGATCTAGCTCCTGACATTCACCTCTTCACCCTCCAATTCCACAGACATTTCTCTTTCTCAAATCTGACTACCCTCCTGTATCTTAGGCCCTGCCTGCTCATTGTTCCCACATCCCAGATATCCAATGGAATGATTAACTGTGTCAACTTGATGGGACTTTGAATCATGTAGGAGGCACAATTTTCCAGAGGGGATTAAGGGATGAATACATGTTTTCAATGTAGGTGGTGTAGCACCTTCCAGCAGTTGCTGCCTGCCTGCCTTTGCAGGGCTCTGCTTCTTCCTGAGTCAGTCTCCTGTCAATTCTGCCATCATTCTCCATTGACATCAGACTCCAGCATGTCAGCCTTCCAATATGGACTCAATATCAGCACCATTCCAAGGAGCTTCACTTGAGCACAGGACTGAGACTGTCAGACAACTGAGCTTTGTGAACTGAGCAGCTGCTGGGTTCTCTGCCTCTCTGGTGTGCAAACAGACATACTATACAATCCTTGCTGTAAAAGTTAATCTAATACATTTCCTTTTATAGTACACACACACAGGTGTATACATATGCATACACATACACACATGCATGTATGCATGCACACACACACACACACACACACAATTTTGGCTCTATTCCTCTACATTAGTCAGATGTCTAACATAGCCAGATGACTTAATGGATCCATATCTCAGTTCTAGATGTATGCTCATATATCATCTTGCCAGGGCTTCATTGTCTGTCTCCCTGTCTAAGGATGACATTGGTACATACATATCAAGCCACTTATTCTTTGCCTCCTTAATCTGATATATTTTTCATAGATCTTATTAAACCTGATTCCTTATACAGTGTATCTATAATCAATGGTCTGTACTGGCTAGAATGTGAATTTTCTGAGGTCAAGGACAGAAAATTGTTGGCTACTACAGTAACACTGAGGTCTTCTCAGTAACTACTGATGATTCTTGAATAATGGCCCTCCATATTGCTTTTAAAGGAGGTTCTAAGTTTTAGTAAAATGATTGTAAATAGCAACTACCCACATCATTTGCTGCCAACAGTGATCAGAATGGAAGGCTGACATTTCTAATCATCTGGACTCTTTCTGTAGGAAAGGTGAAGAAACATGGTGGTAAGATTTTTTTCCTTCTTTTTTTAGTAACTTTTTTGCTCCTTAAAAAGTAACACATTATAATCCTTGCTGAAAAATTTTTAAAAATCTAGACATTCACAAAGAAGAAATTAAAAATCACACATAATACATTAACCAAAAGGTCATGATCCTTAAAGTCCTCTTACATATCTTTCTATACACATTTTTCAAATACTAGGATCAAATAAAAAATTTTATACAGTCTTTCTTCACTAAAGGTTGTATATTAAAACGAGCCTGGACATTCAGTGTTCTTCTATCCCATCAGGTTCAAAAGCTGAGTAATACTCATTGTATGTATATTATAATTTAACTCTGAATATTAGATATTTAAATAGCTTAAAATCTTTTGTATTATCAGCAAGGTGACATTCTTCAAGCTACATCTTCTACTTTGCAATGAATGAACATGTCTTTATATTAAATTTCTAATAGAATTTGGGAATCAGTGGCTATGCATGGTTTTAAAGATTGTTCCAGGTACTATGAATTTATACTCGTCCAAGTAGGGCAGAAAAACACATGTTTTACTGATCCTGTTGTCACCCATACCGACTACAGTCACTTAGTGGAATAAGCACCACAGGAACAAACTCATGTTGGTTGGATTTGGAGGAATATCAGAAAAAAATATTAGCTCAGAGGAAATACACTGATTTCACCTGGAAGAGAGGAGTGTTATTAAACACAGACTTTGCTATAGTTTTTGTTCCATGCTAACCAGAATGGTAAATAGCCATGTGGTAAGGGCATCATAAACACATTCTAACTATTTTAAGCACACAATAAATATTAAATTTGATGTGAACAGTGCATTGAATACACTTGATTTTTCTAGGAAATTGTGTTAACACTTCATGAAATACAATTCAAAGGTTTAAAGTTATGTGGTGCTTATTTCAATACATGGCTTCAAGAGATTTATAGATTGTTTTATAAATGGAAAATGTAGTTCATAAAGACACAATTGTATAATAGAAGACAAATGGGACAAAATTTGGCAATAATATCAGTAACAATAGTGGAAGGGTAGGGTTCACATTTCAAAGAGCAGTGACCGTTTAAATGTTTAGCCAAATTCCACTTAGTTTAAACTTTTGTCTGACATTTCTTTGATGCCAACAGAAAATCTGGACTGGAAAAGAAGGAGGTCTTTCTTTGTTCTTTGCAGTTAAGTTACTAAACCTCTTTCTATTGTTGTAGTTTATGAACGGTAGTGCTCAGCTCACTTTCTCCTTTTTATTCAGTCTGGAACTCCAGCCTATGTAAAGGTAATACCCACATTTGGATTGGCTCTTCCTACCTCAAGTAATCAAATCTAGGAACTTCCTTGTAGACACACCTTGGGAATTATTTCTATAATTACTTTAAATCCCATCAAGAGAACAACCAAGATTAATCATCATGGCTCCACCCCTTGTCAACCTGACACTCAAACACATCACCTTCAAGCAATAACTATATACCCTTCATCTTTATATGTTCTTGTAAAAAATGCATTTGATTAAAAAATCTTCATAGTCCTTTATAATCCCAACACTTTGCAAAAGTGTAAGTGAAATATCGTTTCTGAGACTCCAGCAACCTCTTATCGGTGAACTCCCCATACAATTCAAAATAAAATACTACCAACACTCTTATTCCAAAAAGGAGGAATGGAGGCATATCAAGAAAAGATCAGAACAAAGTAAGATTGAGATCCAGCAGGGAAAACACCACATCCTGTAGCTCCCTACTGTGCGTCTGGAGCCATTGATGAAATCATCTGGGCAACAAAATAATTGGTAACTCCATCCCTCCAGCTCTGCTGTCTACAGCCCACAAAGCCTCTCTTGGGCTGGATCCACACTGTATACAGCTTTTCTCAGTAATTATCCTATGGATCAGACATCTCCAATGTCCTTGGATTTTTCACTGTAACTTCAGCTGCACCTTCCAAGCTTCACCAACCTTCTCTTGGTACCACCTCACCGAGAGGATCCTGATCCCGCCACACACTGCCAGGCCTTAGTAACCTGTTGGTACCTTAGAACAAACCTCATGTACTGGAAAGAACAGAGGTCTTTCCTTGTTCTTTGTAGTTAAATTTCTAAACCTCTTTCTAATGATACATTTCTCCCAAGCTTATTGAAAAATAATCTCCTTACCAAGAAAAATTACACTTTATAAGTGTGAAATTCAGTTATTTTTAAAACAAAATTACAATTATTCAATCACCACCACGATCCAATTATGGAATTTTTCCATCTCAAAAAAATATAATCCTTTAGCTACTTTACCCATTTAAAAATATCCATTTAAAATATCATGCCTTTCTCTTAAAAGCTCCATTTTTGGTCCTATGACAACACATTCAATTTCCATACTGTCTTTTTAAAAATATGTGTTATTAATTGAAATATAATTATACCACTTTCCCCACCCCCCATCCCTTTTTTCTCTCCAGGCCCTCCCTTGTCCATATTGTCTATGATCTATAAAGTAGATTGCAAGCTCTTCATAGTAGCCTCTGAATCCCACAAGCCAGTTTCTGTTGACCCCTCAATCTCAGTATAGCTTCTTGTTTATTCTTGCTCACGTATTCCAACACTGCCATTGAGACCCAAAGCTTCCTGGTCTTAGTAATGTCTGTTATTTGAAGTTCTCCTTCCTGAATCTCTCCTCCTCTTACTTCAGATACTATTTTATATTACTCCCTCCAAGGAAGCTTTTTTCCCTGCTCCCCCCACCATTACTGGTCTATTTTTTTTTTGCAGTGTTCCCTCACAGACACACAAGAAACCACAGCCAAACAGTAGCTTAAAAAACAAACAGGAGTTTAAAAAATATTTGATTTAGGATGATTTCAATAAGAGGAAAGAGGCCTCTGTGGAATTCTACTCAATGTCAAATACAGTGTGATGATTGAATAAAAATGTCTTCCACAGGCTCATGTACTTGAACATTTGGTTTCCAGTGAGTGGCACTGTTGGAAAAAAACCTAGAAGCCATAACCTTGGTAAAGGAAGGCCCTCACCAAGTGCAAGTTTTAAAGTTTCAAAATCCTAGCACAGCTGTGGTGGAACATGCCTTTAATCCCAGCACTCAGGCAGATTTCTGTGAATTCAAGGCCAGCCTAGTCTACAAAGCTAAACAGAGAAAACCCTGTCCCGAAAAACCAAAAAAAAAGTTTCAAAATCCTGCCATTGCCTATGCTCTGTCTCTTTGCTTTGCGCTACATTATAAGATGTAAGTTCTATTTTTTTTGCATTGGAAAAGAGATTATTCTTTTATTTACATGGATTTCATCACACTTGATATTTTGTATGTGCAGGATGAAGTGCGTACTTACAGTCTCTGAATCAGGCTATGAAGATTTTTTTTTGTTTACAACGTTCTTTTTTATTATTATTATTTTTTATTTTTAAGTTTAAATTTAGATTAGAAACATGGTTGGTTCACAAGTCAGTTCCAGGTCCCTCTCCCTTTCCCTCCCCTCCTCCTGTGCCCTCCCCCCAACTCCCCCATTATCCCCTCATTTCCCCAGGGATGGTGAGGCCCTCCATGGGGGGTGTCCATAGACTGTCATTTCATTCAGGGCAGGGCCTAGACCCTCCCCCCAAGAGTTCAGGGTGAGAATTCATCTCACATTATTGGATGGGAGTCCAAAGTCCATGTGTATACTCGGGATGAATACTGATCTACTGCCCAAGGCTCAATAGATTACCTAGGCCTCCTCACTGATACCCACAGTCCCATGTTGGATTCCCAGGCATCAGCCTGGGATTCAAGAGTTAACCCTTGTCAGGTCAGCTGTTTCTGGGGTTAAACCAGCCCAGTCTTAATCCCTTTGATCATCAGTCCTCCCTCTCTGTTACTGGCTTTCTTGAGTTCAGCTCAGTACTTAGCCATGGGAGTCTGCCTCTTCTTCCATCAGCCACTAAATGAAGTTTCTGTTTCCCAGACTCTCTGGCCATGGGATTGTAGGCTGGCACTCCCCAGATCTATGTCTAAAATCCATATATGAGCGAGTACATGCCATGTGACTGTGTTACCTCGCTCAGGATGGTTTTTTCTAGTGTCATCCATTTGCCTGCAAATCTCAGGATTCCACTGTTTTTTTTCTGCTGAATAGTACTCCATTGTGTAAATGTACCACATTTTCTATATCCACTCTTCGGTTGAGGGGCATCTAGGTTGCTTCCAAGTTCTGGCTATTACAAATAATGCTGCTATGAACATAGTGGAACAGACATCCTTGTTGTATGAATGGGCATTTTAGCTCCTGATGCAGCCATCATGCCTACCTGCTGCCTCTACTATGTCATTATAGTCTTTTATCCCTCTGCAACTTTAAGTAAAAATGAACTCTTCTATACATTACCTTGGTAACGTATAGAAACAACAGAAAAGTAACTAATACATATTACAAGGACAAATGGGAATTCATCACTAAGAAACAAAGTAGAAATGAATGAATTAATTAATTAATGGGAAATTACTAAGAGTAAGTACATCAGTAGGTAGGAGAACTTTGGCTAAATTGAGTTAGTCTTGCTGAAAGCAGGCCAGAGTAATCGGACATCACTAGAGATGAAGGGATAAAGGACAACAAACCATTTGGATGTCTAGTAATCACCTACACTGACTTGTGTGAATTTCTACAAAACTTGGTTTTAAACAATCATATATGGAATGACCCAGAAGAAGAATAAGGAATTTTTATGAAGCAAAAAATCTTTGTCATTATTTCCCTATTTTTTACTTTGTATTACCGATTATAAGTGTAATAAAATAGCAACCTGTATTATTTAACATACTTATCTACCTAGACTGTTATCTCCAAAACAACCAGAACAATACCAGATTTGTTTCTATAACTTTAGGACCTGGCTCAGTGCCTGACCCAGGGAAGCTCTCAGTAAATACTTTTCCAAGGCAAAAGTTTCATGTAGTCCTGATAGCAATCCTGAGTGGTAACCAAGAACAAATCAAAATCATATATACTGCATAGGCAAAGAAACTAGGATTTTGAAAAATGGATAACATGCCCAAGATCAATCACATGGTTCTGAAATCATAAATAGAATGATGCATTGAGCGATTTAGAATGCCTGTTTAATCAAAGCTGAGAAATGAATAATGATGCTCACTGTCATTAATATTGTTCAGATTTTAAACAAGTCTTCCAGCCAAGGAACAAAAGAAGTTCAACAACTTATAGAAGCAGGATTCCAATTGTGCACCCAATTTTTAACTCTTCAAAAAATGCTTGCAAGGTAGAAATTAAAATACATTTAGGTACTTCATCTACAAACGCCTACCCAATTGCCAGCCTATTATTGTATACACCATACAAAGATGACTGATGGAAAGAATCCAAGCTTTCCACTTCTTATTCAATAGGTAGATACTGAAAAGGCTGCTGTGAATCAAACACTCATTTAAATGCTAGATAGTATGAGACTGTGTGGCAAACAATGGCACCATTAATACACTCATTATAAATGTGTGGTGATTGATAAAGAAATGAACTGAAACATGAACTTCTATTTTTCTGATTAACATTTTTTAAAGTCAGTTTTATTTTATTTTTAAATTTAAATTCTGATTAATATTTACATATAACCCTTTTTTTTTGTTTTACAAGACAGGGTTTCTCAGTGGCTTTGGAGGCTGTCCTAGAACTAGCTCTTGTCGACCAGACTGGCCTCGAACTCACAGAGAGTGCTGGGATGAAAAGTGTGCGACACCACCTCCAGGCTACATGTAGCTTTTTTAGCTTCTCTGTACATAAGCTTTATATGGACGAGGTCTTTAATGTATTATACTATCTGCCTAGCAAATTTGCATTCACTAGTAAAACAAGGAGGAAAAGTAGTTCATCATTGGAGTCAGTTGGCTCTAATGAGTCATCTTTGCAGAAGCAAAATTTAAATGGAGAAAGGCTTGTCTATTTGTTGATTTTCTCAAAGAACGAACTCTTTGTTTCATTGTTTTCTTTGTTTTGACTTTATTGATTTCAGCCCTCAATTTGATTATTTCCTGACATCTACTATTCAGGGCTGACTTTGCTTCTTTTTGTTCTAGAGCTTTCAGCTGTGCTGTTAATTCTCTAGTGTGACTATTCTCCAGTTTCTTCATGTGGGCACTTAGTGCTATGAACTTTCCTCTTAGCACTGCTTTCAAAGTGTCCCATAAGTTTAGGTACGTTGTGTCTGTATTCTCCTTGAATTCTAGGAAGTCTTTAATTTCCTGCTTTATTTCTTCCTTGACCAAGAAATGGTGCAATTGTGCATTATTCAATTTCCATGAGTTTGTAGGTTTTCTGCAATTAGTGTTGTTGTTGAATTCTAAATTAAAACACGGTGGTCTGATAAGATACATGGAGCTATTCCAATTTTTTTTTACCTGTTGAGGTTTGCTATATTGCAAGTATGTGGTTGATTTTTTAGAAGGTTCCCTGTGGCACTGAGAAGAAAGTACATTCTTTTGTATTTGGATGGAATGTTCTATACAATAAGACAATGGAATGTTCTATACAAAAGGAGATCAAGGGGATACAAATTGGGAAGGAAGAAGTCAAACTTTCACAATTGGCAGATGATATGATAGTTTACATAAGTGACCTGAAAAACTCTACCAAGGAACTCATACAGCTGATAAACACCTTCAGCAAAGTGGAAGAGTACAAGATCAACTAAAAAAATCAGTAGCTCTATTATATACAGATGATAAATGGGCTGAGAAAGGAATCAGAGAAACATCACCACAAACAACATAAAATATCTTGTGATAATGCTAACAAAAAAGTGAAAGACCTGTATTGCAAGAAATTTAAAGAAAGAAATTAAAGAAGATACCAGAAAAATGGAAAGATCTCCCATGCTCTTGAATAGGTAGGATCAACATAGTAAAAATGCCAATCTTACCAAAAGCAATCTACAGATTCAATGCAATCCCCATCAAAATCCCAGCACAATTCTTCACAGACCTTGAAAGAACAATTCTCTACTTTATATGGAAAAACAAAAGACCCAGGATAGTCTAAACAAGGCCTGTACAATAAAGGAACATCAGGAGGCATCACCATACCTGACTTCAAACTCTATTATAAAGCTATAGTCCTGAAAACAGCCTGGTATTGGCACAAAAATAGGCAGATAGACCAATGGAATCGAATTGAATACCCTGATATTAACCCATACACATATGAACATCTGATCTTCAACAAAGAAGCTAAAATTATACAATGAAAAAAGAAAGTATCTTCAAAAAATTGTGCTGACATAACTGGATGCTGACATGTAGAAGACTGCAGATAGATCTACGTCAATCACCATTCACAAAACTCAACTCCAAATGGATCAAAAACCTTAACAAATCCAGCCACATTAAACCTCTTAGAAGATAAGGTAGGTGGTACCCTCGAACAAATTGGTACAGGAGAACCCTTCCTGGACACAACACCAGTAGCATAGACAGAGATCGACAATTAATAAATGGGACCTCCTGAAACTGAGAAACTTTTGTAAGGCAAAGGACACCATCAAGAAAACAAAACAGCAGCCCAGAGAATGGGAAAATATCTTTACCAATCCCACATCTGACAGAGGACTGATTTCCAAAATATACAAAGAACTCAAGAAGCTAGTCACCAAAACACCAAAGGATCCAATTAAAAAATGTGGTACAGAACTAAATAGGAAACTCTCAACAGAGGAATCTAAAATGGCCAAGAGACACATAAGAAAGTATTCAACATCCTTAGCCATCAGGGAAATGCAAATAAAAACAATTCTGAGATACCATTTCACTCCTGTCAGAATGGCTAAAATAAAAACTCCAATGACACTTTATGCTGGAGATGACGTGGAGAAAGGCGAACACTCCTCCAATGCTGGTGGGAGTGCCAACTCATACAGTCACTTTGGAAATCAGTACGGTGGTTCCTCAGGAAAATGGGAATCAGTCTACCACAAGACCCAGCAATTCCACCCTTAGGCATATATCCAAAAGATGCACATTCATACAACAAGGACATCTGTTCAACCATGTTCATAGCAGCATTATTTGTAATAGTCTGAACCTGGAAGCAACCTAGATGCCCCTCAACTGAAGAATGGATGGAGAAAATGTGGTGCATTTACACAATGGAGTTATAATCAGCAAAAAAAACAATGGAATTTTAAAATTTGCAGACAAATGGATAGAACTATAAGAAACCCTCCTGAGTGAGAAAACCCAGCCACAAAAAGGAAAAAAAGGTATATACTCACTCATATATGGATTTTAGACAAAGAACAAAGGATTACCAGCCTACAATCCATACATAACTCCAGAGAAGCTAGGAAACAAGGAGGACCCAAAGAAAGACAGACATACATGGTCCCCTGGAGAAGAGGAAAGGGACAAAAATCTCCTGAGCTAATTGAGAGGATGTGGGGGGGAGGAGTAGAGGGAGTTAGAAGAAAAAGAAGGGGAGAAGAGAAAGGGAGAGGAGGACAAGAGAGAGCAGGAAGGTTGAATCTGGGGAAGAATCAAGGAGAGCAGGAAAAGAGATACCATAATAGAGGGAGTCATTATAGATTTAAAGAGAAATCTGGCCTAGGGAAATATCCAGGGATCTACAAGTTAACACCAACTAATAATCTAAGCAATAGTGGAGAGGCTACCTTAAATGCCCTTCTCTGATAATGCGATTGATGACTAGCTTATATGCCATCCTAGAGCCTTCATCCAGTAGTTGATGGAAGGAGAAGCAGACACCCGCAGCTAAACACTGAGCTGAACTCTGGAATCCAGTTGCAGAGAGGGAGGAGTGATGAGCAAAGGGGTCAAGACCAGGCTGTAGAAACCCACAAAAACAGCTGACTTAAACAAAGGGTTGCTCATGGACCCCGGATTGGTAGCTGGGATACCAGCATAGGACTGTTCCAGGCCCCCTGAATGAGAATATCAGTTTGGAGGTCTGGTTAATCTATGGGGCCTCTGGTAGTGGATCTGTATTTATCCCTAGTATATGAGTGGACTTTGGGAACCCACATACAGGGATAATCTCTCAGCCTAGACACATGGGGGAGGGTCTAGGCCCTGCTCCAAATGATATGATAGACTTTGAAGATCCCCCATTGAAGGCCTCACTGTCCCTGGGGAGCAGAAAGGGAATTGGATAGCTGGTAGGTGAGGGCCAGGGGAGGAGGGGAGGGAGAGGGAACTGGGGTTGACATGTAAAAGAAGCTTTATTCTAATGTAAATTTAAAAATGGGAAAAAAGATTTAAAGGGAAAATATGGATGTACAGAAGTGCTGCTCTTACAGCAACAGGTAATATCAATACAAAAATCATCCTGTTCTCATAAGCAGTAAATTGCCTAGTGGAATACATGTTACATTCTATTATTGTACCCCAAAGGCAAGCTCATAGTGGACATAAGTGTAGTAATTGACATCCCTGTAGTGACCAGCTCCTAACAGACTTTTCTTTCCCAGTCCTATTCTCTCTGTCTCTCTGTCTCTGTCTCTGTCTCTCTGTCTCTCTATTTCTCTGTCTCTGTGTCTGTCTGTCTGTCTGTCTGTCTGTCTGCTCTCTCTCTCTCTCTCTCTCTCTCTCTCTCTCTCTCTCTCTCTCTCTCTCTCTCTCTCTGCTATCTAGTCAAAGCCAGGGAGGGATGAAGATATAAAATCACTACATGTTTAATACACATAATATATTATCATTTGTTTTAAACTCTGTTTGAAATTAATAGTGAAACTTTTAAAATGAAAACTCATGGGAAGCCAGTTTGTGAATAATGTCGGTTAATCATTGGCCCACATTGTAAATTCATCAGGCACAATACAGAATGGACATGCTATTGTAGATTATTGTAGATTGCTCTTTATGTCTCTGTGTTATTTAGCTAATAGCAAAGGTCTGAGAGTGCATTCCTATAAATGGTAGAATAAAATATACAAAATAATAAGAAAAGACACAAATCTCAACAGATGAAGACATGAAAGGTTAAGGTTGAAATTTCTTCTTTAAAGTCACAGCAATGGGGTGAGGGTAAAGAAATGTCAGACAGAAGGGAGGTAAAACATATTAAATTCTCCACTGTAGACAGCTTATGTCAAAATCTCAAAGGTGATGAGAAAGGCCTTTGAAGTCTAAATAAAGGTGGGAAAATATCAATAATCATGCTTCTATTTATCACTTCCAGGAGCTGGGACTATTTTACAAACTTTAACTCATTAATCCTCGCAACATGATTATAAGTCAAGTAGATGACAACTGGTCTACCTTGTTTCACAGAAAAAAATGATGAAACTCAGGGGACAGAATAAGTGGCAGAGATACTGCACCATGCCTGTGAAGTAGCCAGAAAGAAATCTAAGCAGTACCTGACAATTAGAAAATGCAGACATTAAACCCACAGAAACTAAGACCCACAAAAGAAGTCTACTCTTATAACCCAACTTAAAAGCCTAAGATGTAAAAGCCATTTTCTTCTAATGAGCTTCTAGGGCTATGATTCTCTGGTCTGTTCTTTCTGGGTGTTAATGAGAATTCTCCCTCTGCTGTCATTCTCTGAAAGAGATCAAAATCAGGCATGGCTTTGTGACTTGTGCTGCCCCTCTGCAAAATGATTAAGCAACCTTATTCTGCTAATGTCGGACCCAACCCTATAACTATTTTAGCCAATGAATTGTGAGGGGAAAAATCACATTTGTCACATTCATGAATGATACTTAATGCCTGAAACATAGTTAACCATTTATGTCTTCCTTGCTAGTTGGAGATACTCCAGAAAGTTGCCCAAGGTCACACTGCCAGGAACAGACAGAGATGAGATTTGAACACAGCACCTCTTCTCATAAACATAATATCATATATTCACCAATATCAGAGTATCACTTCAAATAGGCGGGAAGAATTTTTAAGTAGAAACTTTGTCAGAAATGCTTTTAGGCTTTGAAGAAAAATCTGGCAGAGGCCTAGAGAGCAAAATACCATTAAATCATGTTGCTATTTTTTATGTTTGATCAATTCTTTAAGAAATGTGTACCTTTTGTATTAGATAGAAATGTATATTTTTTATTTAAATTAAAAACAATCTTATTTTATGTACCAAACCCAGTAGCTCCCTCTCCCTTCTGTCCTCCCATACTCCTCACCAAGCCCCCATCATCCCATCCCATCCACTCCCCAGGGAGGGTGAGGCCTCACATGAGGGATCATCAAAGTCTGTCACATCATTTGGGGCAGGACATAAGTGCTCTCCTCCATGTATCTAGGCTGAGAGAGTATCCCTCCATAGGGAATGGGCTCCTAAAGTCCATGCACTAGGGATAAATACTGGTTCCACTGCTAGAGGCCCCATAGACTGCTCTGACCTCCCAACTGACACCAACGTTCAGAGGGCCTGGTTTTGTCAAGATCATGCTGGGAAAACCCACAGAAACAGCTTACCTGAGCAAGTAGGAACACACAGACCCCAGTCTGACAGCTGGGGAACCAGCATTGGACCTAACTAGTCTATATTTATTTTTAAGGAAGAGCACCTCCTATGTGATACCTATCCTGTCTTTCAATTCTGTTTCTTCACACCTAACAGTAACCCCACTGTGGACAGTGCTTTGGCACTGTCAAGTGTTAGATCCCAAATTATTTCCTCCATTTTGCATGCCATCATAAAAGTTACTCTTTCTCATGGCTGGTGTGAACAGAAGTAGCCTAAAAGAGTCAAGCCCATATTTAAAAAAATCAGCGGACTTATTGACAGATTGAAATTTGTGACTGGGGATAATCGAAATATTGTGAGCTGAAAGCCAAAATTATCTCCAACTATCTTTAGTCTCTGTCATGGTTACTTCTCACCCTTCTTTGTATCTGCCCTATATCCATGTAAATATTAAGCAAAAAAAAAAATCGGAATGAATTTTTAACAAACCACTGAATTCCACCAAGCCAAAACCTAAGAATGTCATCAGATAACATTGAAAACCTCCAGCAGTTTTCCTTACTTTATTATAATCCAACTGTGTGTTTAGCAATAAATTGATTTATGGCTATCTTTTATTGTGTGATTATAAAAGCTAAGGCCATCATTTCCATGGTCAGGAAACCCTAAATCTTTGTTCTTAGGCCTCAGCAATTCATGTTTGGCTCAGAATAAATTTTCATAGTCCTTTTGCAATGAAATTTACATTTCATATTAACAGTTTAAACTTTGAGCCACCCCATTCAAAAACTGAACCCTTAATTCCCAGTGTGACAGCATTTAGAGATGAGCCCTTTGGGGTAGGTAGGTTTAAAGAAGGTTATAAGGGCATGCCCCATGAAGGGATCAAATCCATATGAGAAGAAACCAAACTTACTACCTTTGCCGTTTGAGGTCTCATGAAGAAGGCAACCATGTGAAGCTAGGAGTGAGTCAACTTGCTGGCAGCTTACTCTTGGACATCTCAGTCATAAAAAAAAAGGGAAATAAGTACCAGTAAGTCAGGCAGTCTAAGTCATGGTTTTAAATTATGCCTTCCTTCCCAGTGATTCTTTGTTCCACTATTCTTTTCTGTTCCGGAAACATAGGCAAACTATGCCTTCTGAATCCAATCCAAGCTTCTGCTCCACTTCGCCCGTCTTCCCATCTCAATAGTCATGGGCTCCACTAATACAACTCATTCTCTTTTTTTTCTTTTTTTATTTAAATGAGAAACAAGCTTGCTTCACATGTCAATCCCAGTTCCCTCTCCCTCCCCTCCTCTCCTGCCCCTCCACTAGGCTCCCCAGCTCCCCACCCAATCCCCATTCTGAACCCCAGGGAGGGTGAGGCCCTCCATGGAGGATCTCCGAGTCTTCAACAACTCATTCTTGACTCCTCTTTTCCACTCACTACCTTTGTTGGATTCATCATCATACTCTTCCTCTCTGTCTCCAAAATGCACCCATTCAGTCTACTGTTTCTTAGATGTTCTACAACTCCTTGAAAATTTTATGACTGCATCACCACTTTAGATTACCACATTAGATCCCTAACCTGCTTCCACTTGGAACCTCCTACAGACTGTCCACAGAGCTGTAGGATAATTCTTATCAAATATAAGTGAGACTATGCTCCCTCCTCTTCTGCTTCCATTGCAGGAGATCACTGAATTCAGGGTTGGGAAGATATGTAATGCTACTGATCTCTTAAACTGTGCAAATATTCTCTAAAACAGTGTTTTTAATCTGTAGTGTCCCCTGTAGTGTCACGTATCAGATATCCTGACTATCAGATTTACATTACAATTCATAACAGTAGCAAAACTATAGTTGTGAAGTAGAACCAAAAATAATTCTACGGTTGGGGATTACTACAACCTAAGGAACTGTATGAAAGGATCCAAAGGGTTGAAGCGTTAGGAAGGTTGAGAACACACTTAGAAAATGCATAGTCCTTACGTGATTTTCCTGTTACTCCTCTGACCTCATGATTCTTCTAGTTCACTGTCCTCCAACAGTGAATTAAAGGAAGATTAGAAAATCAAAACCACAGGAGCTCAAGTAGTATATGGGCCTGGGCATCTCAAGGCCCAGAGTAGCCGTAATACCAGTGTTTACAGCTGCCACTATTTTGTATACTGTGGTGGTCTGAGTGAGAATGACCACCTTAGGCTCATATGTTTGAATACTTTGTCCTCAATTAGTGGAACTGTTTGGAAAGATTAGGTGTGGGCTTGTAGGAGGAAGTGTGTGACTTGGGGAAAACTGCCCTCTCTACCTCTTCCTTGTGGTTTAAAGAAGTGAGCTCTCTGCTGCTCTTACCTCCATGCCTTCTCTCTGCCATCATGAACTCTAATCCTCTGAAACCATAGGCCCAATTAAATTTTTTCTTTTATATTTCCCTTATCCATGGTGTTTTATCACAAAAATAAAACCTTGACTAAGACAAATACCATACTTTATATATATACCAAACAATATTCTAAGTCCTTTAGATATGCTAATTTATTCAATTCTCCAGACAGCTTTAGAAAGTAGGTACTACTCTTCAGAGATAAGGAAACTGATGCATAAAGTTAAAAAAAATCTTTCCTAAAGTCACCAGAAAAATCTAATCAGGAATTAGATTAGGTCCCCGGGTCTGTCTGCTTAGCTTCTTGCTGTACTATACAGCTTCTTTGATGGTCACATTTTGGTCCCAGTTGAGTTTCATTAATTTTTATAATTTTGTGTTAATTCACCAGGATTCAAGTCTCAAGAGAAGCACCACATTGTAATACCTTGGTCCTCATGTCTAGATTTGTCCTAGGGAAAAAAAGCATGCCATGTTTCTAACAGTGATCTTAAGAGTGCACAAAGAAGATCCAAAGGAACCCATGATAGAATCACCTAAATTATCAAAATCCCATAAGCCTCTACCATACCATTTAGCTCCATCCTATTTAGCTTCCTAAGTACGTTTCTTTAAGATTTCAAGATTATTTTCACTCCACCATATATGTTTGATTTCCATATACTCTCTCCAACAGTCAGACAAGAGCCAGGGAAAGACACTAGTGTATTTTACAATAAAGAAAACACACACACACACACACACACACACACACACACACAGAGAGAAAGAGAGAGAGACAGACAGACAGAGAGAGAGAGAGAGAGAGAGAGAGAGAGAGAGAGAGAGAGAGAGAGAGAGAGAGAGAGAGATGCTGCTGTAGGAACTTTTTCCCTGGGGAAACATAAAAAATATCTACCTCTTCCTTGTAGGGTAATAACAACAAAACAATTCAATATTCCAACCAAAGTCCAACTTTGGGAACCAATGAGTTTAATGGGCTTACCTACAGGGCATGGGTGAAGGGTTACTCACACGAGTGCAAGTAACACCAAACCAGCCATTCCACCAGGGAGTCTCACGCCAGCTTGGATAATGACTTGTCCATGACTATACAGATAGAGTCATCCCTCCACTTAACCGTCTGCAATTTATATATGTCAGCACCTCCTATGGCTTCAAGGCCACACACAATTAGAGTAGAAATATATAAAAATAACTAGGAGGTACTGGGGAGAGCAACAGGAATCTCAAGTAAGGACACAGTGGTCCTCTCTATACCCACCTCTTTTTTTATTTTCTTTTTTTTATTTTTAAATTTAAATTAGAAACAAGGTGGCTTCACATGTCAGTTCCAGGTCCCTCTCCATTTCCCTCCCCTCCTCCCGTGCCCTCCCACCAACCCCCCCAATATCCCCTCATTTACCCAGGGAGGATGAGGCCCTCCATAGGGATGTCCATAGTCTGTCATTTTATCCAGGGCAGGGCCTAGACCCTCCCCCAAGAGTTCAGGGTGAGAGTGCATTTCTCATTGTTGGATGGGAGTCCAAAGTCCATTTGTATACCCGGGATAAATACTGATCTACTACCCAAGGCTCAATAGATTACCTAGGTCTCCTTACTGACACCCACATTTAGGGGGTCTTGATCAGTCCCAATGCTGGATTCCCAGGCATCAGCCTGTATACCCACCTCTTTTAAGAGAAGGTCAGTAGAGCCGGGCGGTGGTGGCGCACACCTTTAATCCCAGCACTTGGGAGGCAGAGGCAGGCGGATCACTGTGAGTTCGAGGCTTCGAGGCTGGGCTGGACCGACAGCCTCCAAAACAATACAGAGAAACCCTGTATCAAAAAAAAAAAAAAAAGAAGGTCAGTAATTAAAAAGCCTGTTTTCTGACGTCACTTGCAAGTTGTGTTACACCTGTTCTAGTGAAGATGATGGCTATTACGCTGAAAGAGAAACATTCTACAACATATGCTAACAGCTTTACATATAATCTCATTTCACTGTGTCAATGCTTCCATATATACCACCCCTGAGAACATGGGAGGTTAGGAAAGTCTAGTGATTTGCCCAAGGTCATACATCCAGTAAAGCTAAGGTTTACATGTCAATTGGTCAGATTAGAATTTTAATGTCTAATTTTTTAATGTGTAAACTATTAAAACATGGTTGAATTGCATAAAATTTGGAGCAGTTCTTCTGGTGATATGGAAACAATTCTAAGCATATGTAATATACATAACATGCAAATTATTTTATAATAGACTCCTTTGAAGATTAAATTAAATCATAAATGTGAAAATATCTTAAAAGTTAAAAGCACTAATCAGATGGAATATATTAGGCTATAATTAGTAGAAGAATATTAAAATCACACATTGATTATAAAAACGCATTGACTGTGTAAAATGTCAAGACTCTCCTTTGTAACAAAGCATCATAACCTTGAACACCAAGTACACATCTTAGGTGTTGACATCTCTCTGATCTCCAGCCAAGACATGGAAAAGAGGAGAGGCATTTGAAAAGAGAAAAGGGTTAAATGTTGATGGTGTTTTCTAGTCTCTCAAACCAAGTTGGTTGTCCATACAACTTTAACCCTCCATATTCCATTAGAACAAAAAGATTAGGGAGGTTTTTGTAACAATAACTGTTGTCTTTTACTTCAAATGATTGTTTTAATAAAGCATAAGACAATAAAGGGAAAGTTATTTTCTTCATAAAATATAGAGAGAAATACTGAAGAGAATAGTAAGCAAATAACTCTACAATTACTCTTACAAATCCACATACACTTGTTTATCAATTTGTGAATAGTTGAGCATGCATAACAGAGCTATGCCTACATACACATCACATGTACCACATGCACAATAAAAATACAAGGCTGGGACTTTCAACCAAAGATAGAAACAGCAAGTAATTCAGATTAAGTCATCAAGTAATTACACGACTCTGCCCAAGTCATTTGATTTTACTTTGCCCTTTGGTCCAACCCCCAGATAGGAACTACAAAGAAAATCCCTGAAAACCAGATGTTACATCAAAGTCAATATTTCCTGGAGGCCAGCCTTGCTGACTTCTTTGAAACATACTAAATTTAGAAGTAGCGTGCAAATAACATTGCTCAGATTAAACTTGCTTATTAGTGGTCCAGATGATAATCAAAAGCAAACAGATGGTCTCTTAATGAATGTTATTGGAAGGAAGGCATATTTAAATATAGGATTTGTGTGAGAAGTTTGCTTTTTTCTTGCAAATTATTTTGATGATTATATTAGAATGGTGGCATCTCTTCTCAGACTATAGCTTTGTGGAGCCTTGCATAGGCATGCTGGGAAAGATCAAAGCTTTGCAGAACCAATGAAGGCTTTGCAGAACCAATGAAGGCGTTGTCCAAGTCTAGTAAGCAAAACTACACAGTTAAAACAGAGATCAAAGCCGTAATAGAAAGCATATAGCTACTGTGCCAGACTACATATTTCAAGGAATCAGAAAGATCAAACATACCACACTTTTAGAAACCTGTCATGTGAAACCAAATCTGTACCAGTGCTAAAACAAGGAATTGCTTGTTTTACCAAAAAAGGCATTCTTTATGATATAAAGTACCCTAACATGTTTAAAGCAAGAACTGACTATTTTTTTTCAAAAAGCATTAAGTGCTCAGCAAAGAACTATGGCTAGTAACTACATCTGATCCATTTCTATATGGTAGACAGAATTATAAGCTACATTCTAAACAGGCAAAACAATTTTCTGTCTACTGGAGACCCAGCCAGCATCAGCACAAATTAATAATGTTGACAAACATTAGTCAAAAAGAATTTATCAAAAACACCATATACACACATACTGGTCTTTCTGGCATAAAACATAGACTGACAAATAATAAAGCTTAAAGGTTGTTTTATAGTTCAAGGTCCATCTAGAATACCAACCCGGTGTAGTGGTTTATACCTGCAATCCCAGCATTTTGAAGAAGGACAATCTTGGGAGAAGCAGGACAATCTTGGGCTATACAACAAATTCAAGGTCAGCTGGTACTAAATGAGACCCTGTCTCAAAAAAAATTCCAGAACACAGAAACCAGACAAGATATGTGGTTAGAAAGAAACTGACATTAAGTACTTTAACTGGATATGAAGTTGCTAACTAGGTAGCTGAGGTGGTAGTAAAAGAACCCAAAGCAGTGGTGCATCACTAAAGCTTTCCCACTAGCTTTCTGGTTGAAGAAAGTGGATCTAAAACTATCGATATTTTCAGAGTTATCTATTATTATTCCAAGATCCCCCATGGCTGACTTTCAGCTACCAATAATCACTATAAATGCTCCCAGAAATATTCATGAAAATTTCAAGTAGCTAACAACCCAAGCCCTCAGGAACAAAAGGAAGAGACCTGAACTACTGTCACCACTCTGGAGGTGTGATCTTACAGAGATAAATGTAGTGCTCAGCTGTGCTGGAGGGTAAAACAGAAGGTACGCCCCACAAGTGTGGCCTGCCTGGTACTAGTGTCTCAGTGTAGAGAACAGTTTTTGAAAGCTGTCAGAGTAACTTCCAGCTGGATTCAATTCCCTATGTCAGAAAACACTGTCATCGCCGAGATGGAAGAACATACTAAAGGCAGTGACAGGAAGCAGAACAGACTCCATAGGAGCAGACAAGGGAATCCACTCCACATTCCTCTTCTACTAATAGTCTTCCCTTAGTGCTCTGTAATGGAAGAATAACAGGGAACCGTCAACACTATGAAAGCACTTTTCCAAGTCTTGGCCCTATGTTTTGAAGCCATATTTAATGAGAAGATGAAAGATAGTATTTTAATAATAGGCAGAATTATATTCAAAATAATAAGTCTTTATACTGCAAAATTCTTTTTTTATTTAATTTTTTACACATGTTTCTCGCAGTTCCCTCTTCCTCCCCTCCCCCCAACCCCCAATCCCCTTGACTCCCCACCCCACTCCATCCCTCCTCCACTCCCCAGGGAGGGTAAGGCCTTCCACGAGGAATTTTCAGAGTCTGTCATATTCTCCCAGGCAGGGCCTAGGTCCTCCCCCATGTGTCCAGGCTGAGAGAGCATCCCTCCATGTGGAATGGGCTCCCAGAGTCCATTTGTATGCCAGAAATAAATACTTGTCTACTCTCCAAGGTCCCAGGTTTGGGGGTGGGTGGGTCTGGATCAATCCCATGCTGGCCTCTCAGTCATCAGTATGGGTACCATGTGTTCCCCCCTTGTTTAAGTCAGCTGCCTCTGTGGGTTTCACCAGCCGGGTCTTGATTCCTTTGCTCATCACTCCTCTTTGCAACTGGGTTCCAGTAGTTCAGATAGGTTTTTAGCTATGGGTGTCTGCCTCAGCTTCAGTCAGCCACTGGATGAGGGTTTTAGGATGGCATATAAGGTAGGTTGCAAAGATTTAAATATAATCTTTTAAAATAATAACCATCATTGCTGTTTACCTTGTGCTAAAAAACAAGCAAAATATTTAATTACTTTTTTATTCTTTGACATCGTCATACATGCATGTAACCAATTTTATTAATTCTCACTCCTGCTACCCTCTCTCATCCTCCTTCCTTCTCCCACTGAAACCTTTCTTTCAAGTCCTTCCTCTTACTTTGATGTCTTTTTCATATGTGTGACCCATGAAGAATAACTCGAGTTGCTTGCATAAATAGGGGTAAAATGGTGTTTACTGGAGCACAGGCAACTTACCAGTGGCTATGCTACTAAGTAAACTAACAGCTCTTCCACAGCCACTGATAAGCTCAATTTTATGCAGATAGGTCTTATTGTTGGTGGCCAAAGTCATGGTGAATTTGTGAGTACAATGGTCATACCATGTCTAGTAACCATAGGGTTTTGTTTTGTTTTGTTTTTTATTTTTGTTTTTGTTTTTGTTTTTTGCAACACTTTTCCCCATCCTAGGGATCTTGCATTCTTTCCCCTTTCTCTTTACATTCTTTTCTGAGCACTGGACGTGGGTAACACAGATAACTCATTCAGAACCAAGCACTCTACCATCACCTATGCTCTGCCTTTGACCAGTTATCAGCCTCTGTATTAATTGGCACCTACTGTAATAAGAAGCCTCTCTGACACCTCTGGGTGATGGTAGTACACACCTTTAATCCCAGCATTCAGGAGGCAGAAGCAGGTGAATCTTTGTGAGTCCAAGGCCAGCCTGGTCTACAAAGTGAGTTCTAGCTTCTTTGACAAAGGCTGAAGAAGTCACTAATACACACAAGTATTTAGAAAGCAGTTTAACTAAATGTTCGTTTATAAAACAGTAGTAGTGGGTGCTCCTCTAACACCCCAGCTGCTAGCTCTTGACCAAGATTACAGTATCAGAAATCCCTTCCAACCTGTGGGCTTCAGATCCAATCAGAATGAGGTTGGTCACTCACAGAACATTGCATCAATGAGTACATCTTTCCAGGCCAGTCATTACGGCAGTTCAAAAGGTTCACGGCTGGGGAAGACTGTTTACGACATTCCCTCCCCAGCAGCACGCACAGCATCTTCTGACTCTGGGAAAGCTAACCACCATCAGGGAGGAAGTTTCCATCTCATGTCCTATAACCAAAATTTGTGGTGTCTTCAACAATAGTGTCTCACAATACAATTCTGGTGGGAAACCAAAACGAATGGTAATTAACTTTAATGTTCTGGAACCCTCTTGGGATGCCCTAACAACTTGTAGGAAAGTACCCCATACCTAGCACCAGTGTTTGTTTGCTTTTTATTTTATTGGCCTTAAAATTTTTTTCATACAATAAATTTGACTGAACTCTTTCCCCTCCCCCAACTCCTCCTAGACCTTCCCCACCTCCCAACCTATCCAATTTCATGTTTTTTTTTCCTTTCTCAAAATGAAAAAAGACAAAAACAAGCAAGCAAAACACACACTTATTTTTTGAAGTGCATAAAAATATGGAATACTATCCCTGATCACTGGGCCAGCCCTAGGGTGTGCTGGATATACCTGCTGTTACCACATTGGAAAAAAAAGTATCTTCCCAGATGATATCAATAGCAAATGGTTTCTTGGTTAGGGCAGAGACTTTGCGATCTCTTCTGCTTCTCTTATACTAGGGTTTTTAATAACATATGACTTCTAGAAGGAACATTATCCCCTCAATGCAGAGTACTTCCATCCAAATTTTTTCTTAAATTTTAATAAGCTTATCAAGTATCACACTCCCATATAACGGTTTCAAGTATCTTTAGTGGAAGAATAAAACTTTTTTTATAGTCAATACTTTTCATTAAATTTATTGACTCAAATTGTCCCATCTTTGGTTACTGGTCATGCCTTCCATTGGCTCTGCTCCTAACACACATGTGTGCACACACACCCCAATGTGACATGGCTTTGCTTTTGTTTATTTTGTCTGTGCTTTTTCCGTACTTCTGTACTTTTAGTGTTGTCAGACACTCCAGGCTGATTGTGTATTGTTTTCTGTCCTAGAAACAGTCATTTCTCCAGTTGTATTTTCATCTTTATGTTCAAGTTTACTTCTTTCAGTGGTTTTGTCAATACAAAAACACAAATTTCCTCTTTCCTTTCACTTTTAAGAAATTGAGATTCAAAACTAAGATCAAAATACATTAATTCCTAAAGATTGGAAAAGGATTTCACCTCTTCCTTTCTGGTGCTAACCTCCAGCACTTGAATTAGCTATTCCTGATCTTGCATGTCGAAGTCACTACCCAATAAGCCTCAAATCTTTTCTAAAGGAGATCCCCTCCCTCTGGAAGAATCTCTGCATTCTCCATCATGAAGGACCTTTAATCTCACCATATTAAGGAAATGGCCATCCATCCCATCTCAGATTTTGGTACCAACAACAAAATGAATTAAAAGAGCCCAGAGAAAGCCTTCAATGAAAATAAAAATGTCACAAGCCCCTCAACTTCGATTCTCTTTTAAGAGTCACCAGTGAGTACTAAGTGACAAGAGGATCTTTCAGGAAAGCAGAGATGATGTCCCCTTACAGGAAAGAGGACCTAGTAAATTGTGTGCCCTTGGAGGTACCAAGACTTTCCACTGACTGACATTTCCTTCTGATGGTGTTTAAAGACTGAAGTCCCCAAAATATCCTCTCTGGACATAGGAAGACTGGATTGCATGGGCGTTTCTGAGCACCTGAAGCCACAAACTATCATTCACTTATCAGGAAATGTTTATTCCACCCTATGAGTTAAACACTGAGCTACATATTAGGGATAAGAATATTAGCTATAATCTGGGATCTCAAACTTACATATTAGGAGATGGGGAAGGAAAATAGGGGGTCACAAACATATCAGTATACATTACAACAACTGCATGACAGGACCATGGACTGGAAAGACTAAGAGCAATTACCCCAGCTAGGAGGCAAGAGTCCATTCTAATAGTCCCTGTACATTTCGACTCTTTGGCTTTTCTTCATAGTACCTATTATCATATTACTGTATTATCTTACTCAGCTACATTGTGATCTTTGGATCTTTTTAGAATCACTGTTATTTGCTTCCTTATCAGGGTTCTACCAGAGAAAAAGATCCAGTATGATTTGTTGTGCACAAAATTACACATATACATACATATCTATAGTTACACAGAGAGAGAGAGATACAGAGACAGAGACAGACAGACAGAGAGAGAGAGAGAGAGAAAGAGAGAGAGAGAGAGAGAGAGACTCATTGCAAGGAAAGAAGACCCAGTAAATTGCAGGAGCTTGGCTAGGCACATCTGTAGGACAGGCAGTCAAGAAGGATAGATGGAAAGACTTCTACAGAGTTAGTGATGCAGTCTACAGGTACCATTCCTTTCTCCTCAGGAAAACCTAGCTTCTGTTCTTCATGCATTTTAACAGATTGAATCAGGCAACTCAGACCATCCAGAATAATATTCTCTAACTGAGATAGACACAGTTGATTAAAGACATTAGTCACATTTACAAGATGTATTTACAGCAACATCCCAGGGAATGCTTAGATACAATAAACTGGAATTAGAGTGTAGCCAAACTGCCCACCACATTCACCCATCTCTTCCCTCCATATGCTCTGAGTACAGGTAAGATCACAATTAGCTGGGTTTTCCCAGATACTGCACAAGGTGTTATCCTATTTCCCCTCTCTCTTTTCTTCCCTGTTCCATCACTGTGAAGTCTTCATAACACTCAAACCTGGCTAGTAGTTAATATGGGGTGTATATAGAGATAAAATTTCTTCTGGATAAATCATCAGACCAGTGTAATATGTGTGAAAGGAAGGGATATCATATAACCATGTGGAAACAGGGTGAGCACAAACTTCATTAGCATAGAAATTATTTGGGAATGTTGGAGCAATAAAGACTAATATAGAATATAGGGACCCAATTCTTGCTTCTCTATTCTTGATAGATATTGGTGCTCAGACATTATCATCAGATAGGAATATAGGTCACATTACTTTAAGCAGTGTTCCAGTTTGTTTTTTGCTTTTCTGATAAATACCATGGTCAAAAGCAATTTAGGGGTGGAGTAATTTCATCTTTTAAGTTACAGTACATCATCAAGGGAAACGAAGGCAGGAACTCAAGGCAAGAGCATCAAGCAAAAATCATGGGGAACATTGCTTACTTAACCCGATTCCTATGGTTTATTCAGTTATCTTTCTTGTACAGCCTAGGTTTACAGTTCTAAGAATGTGACTATCCAGAGTGGACAGGATCTTTTCACATCAATTAATATCCAATAACATTCCACACAGACAGCGCCTGCAGGTCGATCTAATGGAGGCAATTCTTCAATTGAAGTTCCCTCTTCACAGGTGTGTCAAGTTGGCAACCAAAATTAGCCATCATGAACAATTTTATAACGATCCTGAATCTGAATTCTTTCAAGTGGAGCTTGTACAACTAACAAGCCTGACCAGAGTTGCTGAGAGTATAGAACAAGAAAATGCAGAAGTATACAGCACAAAAACAAGCATAAAGTTCCATGGTTTTAAAAGCTGACTCATGTGCCTACCGACAGAGTAGGAGATAGAGGCAAGTAACTTGTGATCCTCCTCTTTGAAAACCATGCAACCCAATGAGAAACTGACATGGAAGCAATTTCAATGTGGTGTAAATATCCAATAAGATGATAAAGCCAAGAAAAGAGTCAGTATACCAATCTGATGATCCATGGGTCGTATCACTTCCATTGTCAAAAGAGCCAAGAAGGGCATGGAAGGAATAATGAAGAGCACGTGAAGAAAACAAATACACAGAAGAGCACAATGTGCCTGGAAGAATAGCAAGCAGTCCCTGTGCATGGAGTGTCAGGGTGTGTCTGAGTGTAGGAGAGGGAGGGGAAGGGAAGAGGATGAGCGTGAGAGGGCCGTGAGACACCAAGTATCTTCTGAAGCTGGTAAGGCATGCTAGGGAATTTGGGCCTTATTCTGAAGACTGACAGGCAGACTTCCAACTCTGTTTTAGGCCACAGAGTGATTGTATTGCAAATTGATAAAGCAGCATTCGTATTCATTTGTCTACCAGCCAGACGTAGCAAATGCACATCCCCCGTGGATATGACATGCTCCTGGTCAGAATCTTCAGCAATCAGGGCAGAGTAAATACAGGGGGATTATCCATAACAAAATCAAGTCAACCATAGCACCCAACCCACCCTATCACCTTACACCACCACATGGCTGTATGTGCAGAAATCTGGGGAAGAAAGGCAAGTTCCTTACCTAAAACAAAGAACTATTTCCTCAAATATTCTGTCTCCTCTCCCCCTCCACACATGAAAGTTCTGCACTGATTTCCATGCCTCCTCCTTTCAATGATTGCTTCTCTTGACTCCTGGAACACTCATTCTCCTGCTTACTTTCACACTTCCCCGGATGACCCTTTTTAGTCTCCACTGTTGGTTTGTCTTAACATTGTATCCCCAGCTTTCAGTTCTTTGGACCTCTTCCCTCCCTTGGTGATTTCATCTAAATTTATTGCTCTAAATATCATCTATGTGCTGACAATTTCCAAATTTATACGCCCAGCCTAGACCTCTCTGTTGGATTCCAGGCTCTATGTAATTGCCTGCTTGATATTTCTACTTGAGATGTCAGACATTTCAGACTAAGACGGATAAAACAAAATTTTTGGCATTCTAAGCCAATCCTGTCCAGTAAACATAAATCACACAAATCCTTTTAAAACATAAATCACCTCACGCCCCTGTTCAAGTCTACCCAGGATTCCACATTTCATTCTCAGTGGAGCCAAATTTAGTCCACATAACCCCCTCCAAATCCCTAACTGTCCAGTTATCTTCTGATATTGGTCCCTGCTACTCTCCACCTTGAAAATTCCATTTCTCAAACAGTGGCTTCCTCTTTGTCCTGGGATCCAGCAAACACCCACTAGCCCCAGAACCATTACATGGGCTGTGCCCTCTATTAAGGAACTGCATCCCTGAAATTAACTCAGTACAGACACCATTTCCACAGTGACATCAACCTTATTCATCTTATTTAAAACACTAACACATATCACCAATACCCTTTCTGGAACACTCACTTGCCTTCTCCTTGCTTTATGTTCTCCAGAGCACAGATCATCACCTAATGCTACATTTTCTACTTGTTAATTTGCTATCTTGCTGTCTCCCTCCCACCATTTACCAGTAGACTGTAACAAGGCATGAGGACTTTGTATTTTCTCTTTTGTTCACTGCCCTCTCACTGGTGCACAAAACAGAACCTGGCACAGAAATCCCATTACTTTTTTGTATTCTTATTAATATATATTAATTTTACAAAGAGATTTCATTACTACATACATACATATAATGTACTTTATTCATATCCACTCCTTCAGTGATCATATTTTACGTTATGTACCCCTTTTTCTAAATTAATGAATCAGGGTAGAAAGAAAGTGGGGATCTAAAGTTTGAAGATATGTACATTTCAATATAGACTCCATGACTTCTTCTTAATGCTAGGTAATTAATCCAGCCTCTTTGGTCTTGGCTTCTTTATCTGTAGATGAGTAAGTAGGATTATATGGAAAAAATGATATAATAGACATAGAAATAGAGGTTATATACTCATTTACCTTACTTAATTTGTCAAAACAACGAGCTTAAAATAGAATAAGAACTCCATATAGTGTTAAGCCATTCTAAGCCAAAATACAGATCCTAAAACTAAGCTAAAAGTATACATTTAATATACATTGTCATTTACATATTTCATATTAAATTCTCAAACTCCAATACAAAGTAAAAGTTTAGATATATTTTTCTTTAAAATGATGAATTAACAGGTTGTATTTTTATGTCAGGAGTTCATTGGTAAAATTAGTTGACACACATTTATTATGTACCATGCTTGGGGAAACAAACAAGTATACTGAAACACTGTGTTAGGAAGAAAAACACAGTGAGTCATAGAGTATAGTGAAGACAAGGTTAGCATTTTTAATGTTTTATTTATTTTTACAGAATTTAATACATGTGTTTCGTCCCCACCCCTGATTATTCTTCTCCAACTCCTCCCAAACCTTTGCTCCATGAGTTCCTTTTCAAGGACCAAGATATACATTTTAGGATTCCACTACTGACATATGAATAATATTTTGCCATAGTTCATTTCAATACTTTACAGGAGTTTAAGCAACCTTTCTAGCTTCATCATAATCATGCTATAGATACAACCTTAAATTTTGTTTTTGATATTTTCTGTATTATAATAACTGGATGAATGTAATAATTCTTTTACTATGGATTTTTCTCATTTAAAGATTTTTTTCCTTTTATTGTTTAGCTGACTTCACTATTTGAAACAATCTCAAACTACAGCAGTAAAATATTGTCTAGTGTCCTAAGCACAAGAAAGTATTGCTGCCTGATAGAGAAGATACAGATATTTGATAAACTACATAGTTTATCAAAGTTCAAAGTCAATGATTCAACAATATATATTATACAAAATGTCTTTAATTAGAAATATATATAAAACAAAATTGGCTGTCATTCAGTTATCTAAACCTCTGTGACCAGAGACTCACAGGCACCTAAACCTGTATTTCCCGAAAAGCCGGGGTTCTTATTTGCTCACTCAATGTTTGCAGTAACTTAACTACCATGATAACAAAAATTGACTCTACAGTGTTTGCCCTCAAGCAGACCACAAATTATCAAACACTATATAATGTTGCACAAATAAAAAGCAACTCAAGTCGTTTAAAGACTGAAAAATGTTGTGCCAGTGTAGCCTATAAATGCTACCAGCCTGCTTCCATGGTTTTCAGTGTTGAAGTTGTCTAAATGTAGTGTACCACTGCTAGCCCATCAAGCTTCTAAGATGAACTGGAGCATTTGTGCTATTTTTACCCACCACTTTGTCTGGACAGTCAATAAGAGTGTGCTTTCTCCTTGTGTGAAAATTACTATCAATTCTTTACTTTGCTTTGCTTTTCTGACTCATTATTTTCTTAATTGCTTTGGGAATCCTCTGTAGGGAACCTCAGTAAAGCATCTATTTGATAAAGGAAAATCTGTTTTTAAATCCAAAACGTCAAACTTTCATAACTTAAATAAATTTCCATTAGAAATTTTCATCTGCTTTTAGAAATCTGTTAATAATTAACGGGTGAAAAGTATCAACACACAAACAAAATTAATTTTTTAAATGCAGTTAAAGACAAATGGATAACTAAGCATTTGAAAATATTCATTTTAACAAAAATGTCCTTTCAGAGTTAATTTCTTTTTTAATTTTATTAAGCAACACTATACTTCTGCAAAATGACCTTCTATTGCAATTATTCTCCTTTATTTGCATATTTGGAAAAACTTTCTTATGTCCAGCCCTTATCTGTAGTGCTGAGACTTTTGAAAGACCTAAAACACAAGGGTTAATGGAAGTATCACATGCTCAAAGAAGTTTCTTATTCTTGCTGCCTTTGCACAAAAAAAGGCTAGGAACCTTGTAAATCATTTTGGAATCAAAGGTTGTGAAAGGGTAGAAAATGGATTCTAAAATCCAGTTATTCTAAAAGTGGGCATTATTGACCCTAACTCCTGTTTGTCTCTGCCGTGATAAAGAGGAAGAAAGAGATACCAGTTTGCCGGGAGCAAATTACCCAATGTGGACCAGCATACTTCTTAAGAGGACTTCATTTGTGGCCCTCAGTTAATAACATCCAACTTTAAACAAAGAGAAAGAAAGAGAAAGAAGAAGGGCACCTCATTTCACTGTTAAAAACAAAACAAAACCAAAAAAAAATGTCCCAGTGATGGGAGTTAATGACTGGTTGGTAACAGGGAGTGAGCTAGAAGTGAGGGGTACAATTCTCCTGTTTCACATTTTTCTTGTGTGGTCATCTTTTCCATGTACTGCCATTGTTTTCTTCTGATCTAAGATTAGATATACTTTACAAAAACTAATTTAAAAGTTCCTTTATAGGATGGAGAAGTTAAATATAAAGATTTTTATCATTTCAGCACAGCAGAAGCAGAACCAGTTTTTAATTCTCTGATTAAAATTGGAAGATTATTTTTAGATGTTCTAAGTATTCTAATATTTCATGTCATTAAAAGCAACTGAACATTTGGGTGGTGGTGGTACACACCTTTAATCCAGTACTCAGGAGGCAGAGGCAGGCGGATCTACAAGAGCTAATTCCAGTACAGCCTCCAAAGCCACTGAGAAATCCTGTCTCATAACCTCCCCTGCTCCCCCAAAAAGAACTGAACAAATAAAGAAACAGGACTTCTGTATTTTGTCTCAGGAACAATTTGAATAAAATTAAATTTTGATCATTTGATCATTGGTGTCAATGGCAGAATGCTAGGCTCTGGAATGTAAAGTAGAATCAGCACTTGAGACTACAAAGAAGATAAAGAGAGTTTCCTAAACAATGGCCTGGAGGAAGTTGTTAGGACTTTCGTTTGTTTGTTGTTTTTTACAACTTTCTCTACAAAGTTGTTTTCCATTTATTGACTTAAAAAATAATTTTTATATAATCATTTGAATTAATTGTTATATTTTTGTGTTTGAAAACATGTTTTCATTTTCATTGCATCTGTTTGTGTGCATGTTCATGCACACGTGTGCTCTTGTACACATGCACAAGCATGCAGAGCATGACATATACGTGGAGGTCAAAGGAAAACTTGCAGGAGTGAGTTCTCACCTTCTACCATGTGGTTCCCAAAGCTCAAAATCAGGTTATCAGGATTAGTGGCCAAGTGTCTTTACTCTCTTACCCATCTCACTGGACTCTCTAAAGAATTTTTAATAGTCTTCAGATATGAATGAGAAGCCCTCATTATTCCAAGTGAATGAAACTGTAAACCGAAATGTAGATTTAATTGCTCTTCAAAACAATCTTTTAATTTTTTTCTACTCTCTTAATTATTGCATGCATAAAAGTATATGTCACATGTCGCATTCATATGATAAGCTGAGGACAAAAATTTCTGTTGGTTTCATGTCTGCAATTTTCACAGAGCCTGTGTAGAGTCACTCAATGAAAAGCAAACCAGATTGGCTTTGTTTGAATTGTTGTTTCAGTCTTGATTTCTTTCCTGATACAAGATGAGCACCATAATCTAATCACCTGTTTTGTAAAATATTCGTGAAGGTTCTATGGGTATCAGGTCCTACACTGACATGTGAAATATGTTAGTCTATGTGCACACTTGACTTCTAGATTTGAAATCATCACAGTTCCTTGACTTATGTTCCTAACTCATGCTCATTTCCTACCTTGTTCCCACCATCTCAAATCTACATCTCTTTAGTTGTTTTCCATAAAAACTAGGCATCTCTCCACCCCATCTCTAATTCTCTGGAAGAAAAGAATCTCCTCAACTAGGATTTAACTAGGATCATTGGTATTTTGGATTTTTATAAACATAAATTCCCTTTTGTATGCCTGCTGATATTAAGACATTGCAAATCTTCACTTCTTCCAAGTACTCCATTTCCCTTTATCCCACTATGTTCCCAGAGCTGACCTCACCATGGCTGGATGCACTCAGGAAATGTTGGTAAGTAAGGTCACCATTTGAGTCAACCTCATTGCTTGTTTATCCTGGCCTTATGCATGAACATCTGGACTTCTTAGGAAAGCCCTGACAAAAATAATATCCAGGAAATTAATTAGTCAGTGTAGTCTTACATTACCCAAAGGGAAGCATGTAAAGGAAAAGAGAAGAAAGAAAGGGGAAACAGAAGGAGATAAAGAGAAAGGGAAGAAGAGAGAAGAAGTAAAATTCTTGTGGTTAAAAAAATCAGTGCAGTGATAATTACACAATATTTGGAGAGATTACATTTTTTATATTATACCTTTAATTCACACAACTCTTACTTGACCATCAACACAGCAGAATGTAAACTAAAATGCTGACATTTTGCAGCAAAAATGGTGAGAAACTGCAGAGATTTTCACAAGCCCTTCTTCCCTGAGGGGGGGAGAAAGGATGCCTTTCTTGTGTCCCAAAGCCTATTTTCATGCCTGGCTAACGGAAGCTTCTTAATAAATGTTGGTTGGTCAGAAAAATTAGATGCATATTCAAAACTAAATTGTTTCAGTGTTTATTTTTGACAGTTTAGTTTTAGTTCAGTTTAGTTTTTTTCAGTTTTTTCAGTTTTGCTTCATCTAATTTTACCCAAATGTGTTTGAACAGCGAACAATATTTTTCAAGGACTATATTTAAATAAAGAATAGCCTTTCATGGATCAAATTTCAGGAAATGTTGCCATTCACAGTGAATTAAGCCAAAGAAAACCCACATTGTTCTACAGGTTGGAAAATATTGTTTGAATTCTCTAGCATATTGACAGGTCCTGAGGGTGCTCAGATTCACTTAGTGGCCTGAATAATTCTGCTTAAAGGGTGTATTAAAGAAGAAAGTAAAGAGCATGAAAGATTCAAAGCTCTGCTGTTTTTTGACATTATGGGAATATTAATCAGCTAAGTAGTTTAGCGAATATGATGGCTCAAAGTTCTCTAGTAGAGTATTTTTCTCAGACAGGGCAAAAATCAGTTTGCCATCTTTATCACATTTTCAAGATATAAATACAACTCTGTACTTCAAATATCAACAGCTTTTCTTAGAGTTTAAGAACAGAAAAAGATCTTGAACATTACTCAGTGACCTAGTTTTATAAGCACAGAAAGGTCCAAGAATCCTAACGCATTTTGAACAAAAAAATCTGTTTTATATTTTAGAAACTTTTGGAAAGAAAATATTAAAAAGTTTCATTCCTTCAAAAATGTTGACAATAGCCAAATTATGGAGTCCATTTAAATGCTTATCAACAGATAATAGATCAAAAGAAGTGATATACACAGACAGACAGAGAGAGTGAGGGGGGTTATACTCAGCCACACCAAGAATGAAATTATAACATCTTCAAGAAAATGGATAAAACTGGAGATTATCATGCTAAGTGAAATAAGCTAGTCCAATAACAACAGGGATCACATGTTTTCTCATATGTGGAATCAAAGGACAAATAAAAGAACATAATAGTAAAAAGGGAACTATTAGGGATGTGGAAGGGGAAAGGAGAAGGGAGACAAAGCTTCGTGTAAGAAAGAGTGAAAGAGAAGTAAATGTGATCACTGTGTATTATAAGCACATAAGGAAATGTCAGAATGAAGGCCTTTACTCTCTACAAGTCATACATGCCAATAAAAATGCTAACAATGATCTTATTCATATTAAGATATGTTTCTTCATGAGCAAGTTGGGTAACTGGTTCCTCAAAACAGACATCAACATTTCTAGTTGTTAAATGAATTGGTAATTATGATTATTGATTCTGCTTAATATAAAATTATTTTAAAAAAGTAAACATCAGAGTGTCACCCAATAGTCTAACAATGTCTTTATCTTTGGGATGTAGAGATGGCTGTGTCTGTAATGCCAGACACTCAAGCATAAAGACCTGAGTTTAGATCATCTATGTAAACAGCTAGCATGGCAGCTAGCCTTGCCTTGACCATCATTCAGTGACTTCTCATTCAGACATTCTCGTTCCCCACACACATAGTTTTTGAGACTGAATCTAACTCTGTAAACAAGTTTGCTTTAAACTTGTGGCAATCCTTTTGACTCATCCTGCTGAGGGTTGAAAATGCAAGCATGAGTCACCATGCTCACCTTGAATTTCTCTTTTAACATCTCAAGTGAACTATAGAAGCTTACTGCACACAATATAAATGTTATTCACTCCTTTTCTCTATTCTGTCCCTATATCAAAACCCAAAGGTTAATCTGAAGATTTTTTTCTTCCTTTATACTCCATCCCCCAGAAAAAGCATCTACTGTCATAATTACCTAGATCAAATCTTGGTGGATAACAATATATTCTACCTTCACACTTGACCTCTTCCATGTATTCCTCTGTTTATTCAGCTGACTCTAGACATTTCTGTGTGACTGACACTATTTTTCTTTCACTCATGACTGAATCACAATCATTTGACCCACTGTAGCCTCTGTTCATCATCCTCCATCTTACTAAATAAAACAAACAAACTCCTACATTAAATACAAAAATCAATTGATTCTAAGACTCTATGAACTAGCAATCAGGATCATTAGGAAGTCTGGAGGAGCAACTTCAAGAGAATAAGCAGAAACAAAGGAGAACTACATCTCTACTATAGGCTTAGGCTGCCAAGGATACTGGTCTTATGTCACCCAAAAACAAATGTTTGCTTTCTTGCCTCTAATTCCATAACTCTGCTACAAACAATAATCTCTAACTATCCATTGATCCTTTTCATCACTCCCTGGTGATCTTAAGATTTACCAAGTCCACTAACTCAAATGTTAATAACATAAATGTTAATGTTAATAAATCTTAATTACATACCCAGAAAATAATGTTCAAATAATACAACTAAGGTTGACATGTAAAATTACCAATCACAATAGGACCTTGTCATTTTATTTTTCTGCTTTTAAAAATATTAACTTGTTCAGATAATAAGCATCCAAACTAATATTTAGCTATCTTTCTACAAAACTAATTTCCTCTCTGGACCACCTTGCTTTTGTTTGATTCTCAAATCTTCTTGCAGCTGGTAGAAGCTACTATAGAGATCCACAAACTGGTCAAATGTGAGGATTGTGTGACCAATCTCAGTTAGTACATATATGATACAACCAACACATCTAAGGCCCAGAGAACCTTACAAAAGAGGGTTGGAAAGACTTGAAGAACCAGAGAGAAAGGGTATCTACCTCTAGATGATGCCTTCTAGACATAATAGGGATTCCATTTTTCTGTCATCTACCTCCTCTCCATACTTCTTGCCATGTGCATAAAAAATTAGCAAAAGTAGACAAGGAGAGGGAAAGCTCTCGCTCTCTTCTGTTCTACACTGTACATCAATTTCCATCAAATCACCAGTGTTTGTAGATAACAAATACTACTGATTATGTGAATGATTTTATCTTCTATCCCTCCTCTGTTCCATTTTTACCCAAAACAATACATTTTCATATACCTGTCCTTGCTAACACTCTTGTAACAATATCTTGCCATCACTGTCTTTTCCAGTCTTTCCACCACTGTTGGTCTGGATTCTTTATGTACTTCAAAAAAACATTATACCGATGTGGCAAGGCACTGAGGTCCAACCTTTTCCCTATTTTTCTGCTGAGAGTCCTGGCATATGTCTTCTCAGAAAGGGTACACTTTCTAATTCTCATGTATTCCAGTCTTGAGTCTATGCCCTACTATACACTTTGTCATAACATGAGTTATGTTTCCCTAAAAAGATAAATTGAAGTCCTAGACCCCAAAATGAGACATTAATTTGAAAGAGTCATATCAGATGAAATTAGTAAAATATTATAAAGGCTATCATATGAAATCAGAGATACACAGGAAGAAGACCATATAATGAAAGTAGGTGCTGTAGTTAAGTGATCATAAGCCAAGGATCTTCAGAAATTTCCAGAAAATCTCCAGAAATCAGGAGAGGCAAAGTAGGACTCCCTCTGAAGTTTCAAAGTGAGTATGGTCCCTTCAGTGACTTGATTTGCTGATTTCTGGCTTCCAGAACTTGGGGATGGCATATCACATGCAGATTCTGTGTTAATTAAAGCAGTCTTTGAAATCTTACACATATACCTAATACCTTTTCTTTGATAAAGGAATGGGGACAGACACAGAGATATAGAGCAAGCATAATGCATTGTAATTAGCAACTACCTTTCTTGATAATTCATTCCCACCTATTGTTGAATAGAAATATTCAACTGTAAAATACAAACTACATTTTTATTTAAGAAAATAGTCTCTATGCATCTAAGGCTATCTGACTGGTTTGTGAGCTTGCAAACAAGAACATTGTAAAATCATTTTTCTTTGTTGCATTTTATTTCTAATTGCATATATGAGGGGAATGAATTAAGCACACACAAGTATATACAGGTGCCCATGGAGGACAGAAGAGGTTGTAGGAGCTCTAGTTACAGATGGCTAACAACCACTTGACTTGGGTACTGGGAACTGAACTTGAGTCCTCTGCAAGAGCAGTACATGCTCTTAACTGTTGGGCCATCTCTATAGGCCCTTGTGGAATTATTTTTAAGCTCCATATTTTTACTTCATGGAAAACTCCCTTATTGCCTACAACATGGAAACACTCATTCAAAATAAATCCAGAGATTTAAATAGTAATGCCTGTCTAAATGTATCTTGGTATTCAATAGATAGTAAGTTCATTCCTAAGCCCCAACTCTGAAACTGAAAAAGGTTTTACACCTGAAACACTCCATGACAGCAAAAACTTACCTGTAAGATATTTTCACTTAACTAAATTTGAATTTTTGAGGGAAAAAATAACAGAAAATTAACAGCCAAGGAGACAATATGGCATATCATGTCAAGACATAACTATAGGCCTCATTGGTCATCCAACACTCATCTCCCATCAACAAAGAGAGAAAAAGTATTTCAACAAAGTAAATGAGACAGTGAAGTCAAATTCTGTACTTCAGAATGGATATGACAGTGTGGCCGTAGGAACATGGATTTCATCGACATTACTTAGGTTGTGGAATTACCAAATGCATCACTTTATAAGAAAGCTTTCAAAGAAAAAAAAATCAAACCAAGATTGTTGGAGTAGCCATTTATTTGACTTCATTACATGAATGGAATCCATGACCTTTGTCCTGAAAGCTTTAGAACTTATTCATCTTTGCAAAGAAGCTTAATCAAAGGAGTTGTTTTAAATACAATATTTTCTCTAATAATCATTATAAACTTTTTAGGAAAGAAAATCATTTAGGCAAATGCTTTGATTTTGAGGTGTTCACGAAGTCTCACTTAAGCTGAAGCCAGCAGATAACATCCAGCAAATATAGAAAAAAATTGTCTAGCCTTTTCCATGAGTTTTAAGCAAATCTCTTTTTCTTTTGAAGTAAGATTGCTAATACAAATCATTTTTAAAGCTTGCCAATTTGATGCATTTTCTATTTCAATCTATAGCAACTGCACCTGATCCTAAATTTTTCAACCATCCTACATAGGAGTTTTAGAGAAAAAATAAAATTAATAGTTATATAAAGTAAAATTGAAAACTGAATGTGTCCCATGACTAATTACAGAATTTAGTATGATAATTAATAGAGGCTAGTAATACATATTTATACTTGTGACTTTAAAATGTATAAAGTATTTGGGATAAACGCATAAATACTCCTAAAGTTTCAGATCATTCCAAATATTGTTTTAAGATATTAATTTTTAAAATGAATTGTGTGTACACCACAGCCCAAAAAGTAAAGATCAGAGAACAACTTGCAGAAATCAGGTGTCTCCTGTAACATGGATCCCGAGGATCAAAGTCAGGTCATCAGGTTTGGTAGCAATTACCTTTATTGCTGCGCTGTCTCCCAGGTCCTTCTTACCATCATTTCATTTACTTATTACCTGTTGAATTTTACCAAGTTCCTGCTTTATGTAAGGCACTTTGATCGACTACTGCTTTATTATTCTGTGTACTTAGCTCCTTTTCTCAAATGTGTGATTTACTAAGATAAGATAATTTGTGTTTTCCTAGTATACCTCTCCAATGGAATCGAGCAAATGATTCAAGGGAAACTATGGCAATTAAACACAACTATTGGTAGTTGTGTGAAACTACATGGTTGGTTCACAATTCTTCTCTCTTCTAGGTACTTACCAAGTCTTATCACAAGTGGAACATCTATTGCATCTCACTATATTTTGGCGTGGCCATGTAACTTAACTGCTGTAATGGAATGTGATTAAGTAACTGTAGTAGTGAATGTGACTAAGGAGAGGCTTTTAGGTGATGATCTACATTGTCTTGCTTGCCTTCGGGCATTTCCATCATCTTCATAACAAGAAAGCGCCCCATTAGTCACAAATCCCAGAATGAGACATATGGAAAATACATACACTGAATTTAAACCTGGAAGCCAAAGCCTCTCAAATCTATAAAACCATCAGGTTCAAGCTGAAAGGGAAGACAGACACAGAGACATAGACAGGCTTGATGTTGTCATAAATCATAGCTGTTAGGCTAAGTATTTTACAGCAGAATTATAGCAATGTGTAGGCCTTCACATTCTGGCTCACCAGATCAACTTAAAGGACATCTGGCTAAGTAAAAAAGCCAGAGCTATAGTTTGAAAAAGTGCTCTAGTTACTAAAAGTCCATGTCTCTAGGGTGGTGCTATAGGGAGACAGTAGAAACTTCAGTAAGTAAAGCCAGGTAAGAGCTCCTTGGGACATTATGGGCAGGCCTTTGAATGGGACTCTAGGACCTGAGCCCCTCCTACTGTGCTGCTTCCTGATTATAAGGTCAGCATTTTGCTCTGCAATGCATTTCCAATGTTAGGTGCCAACAATAATGAGTCCAGTTTATTATGAGCCACAACCTACAAAACTGTAAGTCAAAATCAATCTTTTCTCTTTATAGGTATATCATCTCCAGTGTGTGTTACAATGACAGAAAGCTGACTAACACAGGCTATGAAACAATATTTTTCCCCAGTTTTTACAATACTTCCTTATTAAACATACACATACATAACAAAGTTCCCCAGCTATTTAAGGAATCTGTAAACAAGAACATGAGAGGAGATTTTTTAAAAATAAAGAACAGTAGGATCCCAGAGGAATCAACTGAGGATAGAGAAGTTAACTTTAAAACAAGTTTAATATCTAGTCTCAGACATGTTTAACATGAAAATGTGATATAAAGCAAGAATGTGATGTTTAAAAAGAACAATCATTTCATAAGTAATGCATATATGAATTGTTAAAGTCTGTTTTTTAACTAATAAGACATTACTATGGGGAACACAATGTTTTCTTTCACAATGTATAAAAAGAACAACTATGAAAACTATGAGAGAAAAGGTCTTAAGTCAGAGAATAAATCCCTAGTAGGAATATAAGGAAGGAAGAAGAGAAAAGGAATTTTCTAAATAAAAGATAATTTTCCAGACCAGAAATATATTATTCAAACTGAAAATTCTTTTTAAGTATTCTGTGTAATAACATGAGTTATTTACTCTCTTATTTATTCAGATATAGTATTAAATTTCAAATAAATATTTAAAAGGTTCCAGAGATTGTTTTGTTAAATGGTCTCACAAAGGAATGAAAAGTTTAAATGGCACAAAAGTTCAACTGTGCAGGTTGCTACTAGACATGGCACAGCATACCTCGAAGTTCTAAATAAACAATTTTTAAGACTAAAGGTCGAATAGAGGTATTTAAAATAGAAAGACTAAGGACATTCATTTCTCAAGGCAACCATTTCAGAAAATTTCTGCAGGGTATGTTCCCACTACATGAAGGGAAGAAAGGGAAGCCATGGGGAATCAAAGAGTAATGGTTTCTGAGAACCTTGGCAAGGGCAGGGAGTATTACTGGATTATCTCCCTGAGAGACAAAAAAGGCTGTTCTGTGAGTCTTCAGGGGAAAGAGAAAACTCAAGAGGTTTGTAGATATCCTCAAAAAATCATTTATCTTGTTAGGAATCATAATGCATGAAGATGACAAGGGAATTGGGAACTTTGAGAAAATGGAAATTAAGATACTTGACAGTTCAGAGAATACCATCAGACAAATTTAAACATCCATTGTTCGCCAATTTATAGGCTCCACCTAAAGAAAAGTTCAATATGGCTAAGGAAGAGATGCTAGAGTTTATCAGACTGCATGTGAAAGTACAGAAGATGACCAGTGGAAAATGAGGGGGTAAGAAAGAGCAAGTAGAAATGAAGGATAAAGGTGGCTTTCAAAACTAGAAGTGGAAAACAGCAACAATGACAAAACTTTTCCTAATAAATGGAGAATCAAATACACCCTGTGTGATTGGTGAAAAAAAACATAATGTGTTATATCATGCATTTTTCATTTAAGCAAGTCACACATTTCTAAAATTTTCTCTGTGGATTTCTAGTGCTGCTGTGACCACAGAAATGAACATTTTCTCACATTTCTGGAGCTTAGAAGTCCAAGGTGAAGCCATCAGCAGAGATGGTTACCTTCTGAAGTTTCTCTCTCTCCTTGGCTTGTCGATGGTTGGCTTTTGACTGAGTCTAATGGTCTGCTGTCAGTGGGCTCACATTCTAGGTCTTTGTGTATCCAAATTTCCTCTATTTCTAAAGGCACCAGTCATACTGGCCCAAGGCATATTCAATGACCTCATTTTGATTTAACAGTCTTATCTCCAAATAATCACAGTCTGAGGTCCTTGGACTATGAATGTCACATGAACGTGGGGAGTGTTTTAGCCCATAGCAATCACAAATTTATTTTTTTCATGCACAAAAATAATGATATAAACTATAGTTGAAGACATTTTTGTATGTACTTTTGATTTAAATTAGCAACAAGCTTGTTTTACATGTCAATTCCAGTTTTTTCTCCCTCCCCTCCTACCCTGCCCACCACGGATCCCCTATCGCATCCCCTTTCTGCTCTCCAGGGAGGGTGAGGCCTTCCACGGGAGATCTTCAAAGTTTGTCATGTCAAATTCTTTGGAGCAGGGCCTAGACCCTCTCCCGTATGTCTAGGCTGAGAGAGTATCCCTCTATATGGATTGGGCTCCCAAAGTCTATTCCTGTACTAGGGATAAATACTGATCCACTACCACAGGGCCCATAGATTAACCAGACCTCCAAACTGACATCTTTATTAAGGGGGTCTGGAACAGCCCTATGCTGGTTTCCTAGCTATCAGTCTGGAGTCAATGAGCTCCCCCTTGTTCAGATCAGCTGTTTCTGTGGGTTTCTCCAGCCTGGTCTTGATCCCTTTGTTCATCACTCCTCCCTCTCTGCAACTGGATTCCAGGGGTTCAGCTCAGTGTTTAGCTGTGGGTGTCTGCTTCTGCTTCCATCAGCTACTGGATGAAGGCTCCAGGACGGCATATAAGGTAGACATCGATCTCATTATTGGAGAAGGGCATTTAAGGTAGCCTCTCCACTATTGCTTAGATTGTTAGTTGGGGGTCATCCTTGTAGATCTCTGGACATCTCCCTAGTGCCAGATTTATCTTTAAACATATAATGTCTCCCTCTATTATGGCATCTTTTTTCTTGCTCTCCTCTATTCTTCCCCTGACTCAATCTTTCTGCTCTCTCATGTCTTCCTCTCCCCTCCTCTTCTATCCTTCTCTTTCTCCTAACTCCCTCTCCCCTCCCACCATGCTTCCAATTTGCTCAGGAGATCTTTACCCTTTCCCATTCTCAGGGGATTGAAGGCATTTTTGTCTTATTTCAATGTGTTACTTTTTGTTTTTGCTTATTACATTTTATTTTATTATTATCCCTTAGAAACCTGTTTGTTTTCTAATGAGAGACAGAAAGGTGGGATTCGGATGGGAAGAGAGGCAGGGAGGAACTAGACGGGGTAGAGGGAGAGGAAACCATAATCAGGATATCATATGAGAAAAAAATCTATTTTCACTCAGAGAGATAAAAGAAAAAGCATATTTTCTTACAAAATGTAGCTAAGTTTTAAAATATCTATAATTAATGTCTTATACAACTATTTGTCTACTTTCCCAGTTGAACTCACAGTCTCAGTCATTTAAAAAAATACCATCTTTTAAGAAGACAGGTCATCTGTTCTATAAGATGTCTCAAATTTTGGTGGTACTAGGGTTATTATCTTTTTTTGGTTGGTATAACCCACATTCATCAATATGGCAAAAAATATTTTTCCTTTAAAATAAATAAGTATCTTATGGAAAGATATTTTCAAGTGATATAATTACCCTGTTCCTGACCAATTCACTAATCTGGTCATCCCTATATATGTCTTTTTTGTTATGTTTGTTATTTGGAGTTTATTATTATGATCAGTTTAATTATTCATTAACTTAGTTAATTATATCAATAAATTCTTGTGGCACATTTTTTAAAAAGAAGAGGATGTAGATAGCTTAGCAAAATATAAACCCCAAATTCATAACTAATGGTAGATATTATGAAGGCTGCCACATAAAATGTACAAATTGTTTGGGATGTGATCAAATATAGTTGTCCTTCTTGACCACAAGAATGGGCTGGCTCCATTGGTGTGGCCCTGAGGCAAGGCAACATCATGGCACTGATTGTGGAACAAGAAGCTAACCTCATAGTAGCAAGTGGGGCAGAGAAAGAGAGAGGGAAGAAGGGAAAGAAGGAGGGAGGGAGGGAGGGAGGGAGGGAGCCCTGGGAGGGGGAGGAAGAAAGAGAGTATAAGCTGGCGTAACACTCTTCCTCCTTCCTCTGCTTTGTTCCACCCAGCATATTGGATAACATTGCATCCATTATTGTCCCACATGCAGATGATCTTTGGGAACACCTCATAGACATACTCAAGGGTATGTCTAACTAACACCCTAGATGTCTCTTTATCTAATCAAGTTGACGAGAGTTACTATAATATTCTTGTAGCACCTAACCAGTAATAGGTGACCAAAATGTTTGCTGAATTTTTATGTGACAAATATTACTTTCTGTCTAAAATATATTTTATGATAAAGTATACATCTTAAATATTGACATTTTGAGATTAAAGCACCCAGTTTCCAGTAATACATGCTATGTCACTAAAAGAGAACAGTTCTATAGTTGCACAGACATTCTAATCATACTAAATTTGCAAAATAAAATCATATTACCTTTCAATACATTTTGTAGTTTAGTTTCAATTGAGAAAAAAATCAAGAAACTTGCATCCCAAAATACTTGACATTTTAGCTTTTTCATCTTCCTCAATAAATGCTTGAGAGCAGTATTATAAAAATGCTATTTCAGCAATAAGTCCTGCATAATTCCCAAAGTACCAACCAAGCATTTGAATCTAGGGGTACATAATAGAAATCAATCCTATTTTTTAATATAAAGTAAAGCACTTGTGAGTATTTTTTCTCAAAAGCCAGTGCTTGCAAGCCTGACATGCTGCTAGAATAAAGGTGTGCTGAGGTGTGACATGTCTTAGTATCTGAGAGTTCCCCAAGGGCATGATGCAAGTCTTTCATTAACTGAATATGAGTAACTTGATTTTTTTAAATCTCCCTATTCTGTTTAGAATTTGTCTGGGCAGCTATCTAATGCTACTAAGCCAAATTATTTCTTCACTTATTCCTGCCAAGTAGTACCATACTTGTCATCAAGATATGATCATCTGTTTCACATTGCTGTCATTCAGGCAGAATTAAAGGTTCAGTACTACTTGTCATTTCATTTCAGTTCTTATTCTTGAAAAGTAGAAAACATGCAAACACTTCTTGTTATTCCACTTTCCCAATAACAACTATTTATCCTATTTGATTGAAGAAAGAAATTCAAGAAGAGAAAGAGAAGGTTTTTCAGATGATAAATTGATTCAAGAATGGAGAAAATGAGGACTCTGCATAGTAGTTTATAATGGCTTCCACAGTCCAGAAGTGTTCTACCTGGTAGAATAATCTCTATGCATAGTGACTGTGAAATGTGGTCAATCTAAGTTGAACTCTGTAATTCAAATTTCACATGGAATTTCAAGAACTATAGAAAAGATAATGAAAAGTATTTCATTAATAACCTTTATACTGACTATATATATATATATATGCTGAAATGACAAATTTTTAGAGGAATGAGATTAAATAAAACATTCTTAAATTAATTTCACTCTACTTTTTAATGGTAGCTACAAGAAAATTTAAAATCCTAGGTTGCTCTTATTTCTGCCTTACATAATATTTCTAATGAATATGACAGTTCTTGCATACAGAGATGAGATAGAGATGTGTCATAGCATTCTCAATGCTATTTCTATTAAATGGTTTATCTGGAGAAAGATGACTTAGTTACATATTGCTGAAATAAACTACCCTGACCTGAGGCCTTAGCTAGAGTTTCTATTTCTGTGAAGAGATGCCATGACCATGGCAACTCTCATAAACAAAACATTTAGCTGGGCGGCTTGGTTACAGTTTCAGAGGTTCAGTCCACTCTTACTATGACTGGGAACATGGTGGCATGCAGGCAGACATGGTGCTAGCAGAGTAGCTGAGAGTCTTACATCTTGCAGGTAACAGGAAGTCAATTGAGACACTGGGAAGTATCCTGAACACAGGAAACCTCGAAGTCCAACCCCACAGTGACACATTTCCTCCAGCAAGACCATATCCACTCCAACAAAGTCACACCTCCTCATAGTGCCACTCCTATGAGATTATGGAGACCAATTACATTCAAACTACCACACCTGACAAAAAGAACTCAAGGGAGGGCATCTTTATGTTAGCTTATAGTTGAAGTGACTGCACATCATGGCAGAGAAATCATGGTGGCAGGAACTCGAGACAGCTTATCACACTTCATAGTCAGTGAGGAAGCAGAGAGCTAGCACTCAGCTCACTTCCTCCTTTTTATGTAACTCAAGACTCACATCCAAATGGTGGTGCTGCCTATTTTAATGTGGGTCTTTCACCTCAGTTAACCTAATAAAGACAATCCTTCATGAGCATACCTGGAGGCTAGACTGTGTGAAATAATTCCTCACAGATATGCCTGATTTGTGTCCTATGTGGTTCCAGATCCTGTCATGTTGACAATACTACTTTTTGAAATAATGTTACTTTTTTTGTCTGTCTAGGTACCTATATTCTTTTTCACTGATATTTATAACTTGATATTTCTCCCTCCTTGATTTTGAGTCCATGCTCTTTGAATAAAAGCTGATCCATGATGCTAGAGTTGAGCATATGACCCTGATTTAACCAATCAGTATATTCTAACACTACTTTTAAGTAATAACTCAAATTGCCAGCTCCAGTTTATCACTTTAATCAATTTCTTGAACCAATTATTGTGACTGTGGGAGAAATCTAGGGAATTAGGTGTGAAACTATGCATGGTTACTTTTGTCAGACTATGGTAGCAAATAACCCAAATGGGAAACAATCAAGAGGAAAACAGAAAATACAAGTTAAAACAAGTTCATTTCAAGTTCCTGGATCAATTCTATGAGTAATGCTACCATTTAGGTTTTTTTCCCCAGATTTTTAGTAAGTTCCTGTCTTTGATTTCTAATTTTAATTTAGCTGCTGTCTTTCAGAGCTGAGAAGCCTGATTAATCTAGAGGAATTAGCAGAATTAACACATCATTAAGTAAACAATCTGCATTCAATACACACTCAACAGGTTTTGCACATGGTCAAGTAAATGAAATGGGTGCTGATGAGAGAAGTAGGAAAGTTGTTTATTAACATTATTCACTATTTATCCATCCAGTGAGTACTCATTGAAATCCTTCTTTGTTGGGTACCATCACAGGAACTGGATAAGAAAAGATAAAAATTACAGGTGGTAGTTACTGAGATTCTATTTACTTTCTAAATTATCCATGCATTTATGGCTAATTATTATTTTTGATCCCCGGAGGTCTTCCAATTTTCACTTCCTACTGGTTATAACATTTCTGTTCAATTTTGTCTCAGGAAATTCTTTCTTGCGTTCTCCTCTGCTATCCTACCTGCATGTGGAATTGTTGCTTTCTGAGTTTGTTTTTGGCACTCATCACTGTCCATCCTTTCTCACCTTTGTGATTATTTGGCTTTTCTCTTAAATTAAAGTCATATTTCCTGGATCACTTACCCTCTTTGTTTTTTTGTTTGCTTGTTTGTTTGTTTGTTTGTTTGTTTTTGAGACAGTGTCTCAATCAGTAGCCTAGGCTGTCATTGAACTCATGATTCAATGAGTTCACTTCTGCCATCCAGTGTTGAAATTATAAGCATATATCAACATTTAGGCCCCTCTTCTTTGCTATGAAGAAGCCTATCTTGCAGCAGCATTCTTAAAGAGGATTACTGGAGGTCAATATTATGAATTGTAAATTGGTGATGATTTTCTGACATAATTTCAAATAAATTCCTCTGTTGTCATCTGTTGAGAAGCCTATTTCTCTTGTGAGAAATAGGTTATAACATTTTCATTATCATATGTCTTAGAATGAAACTATTTAATCTGGAGGAACATTTCTCTCAGCTCTGGAAACATTTCTTTCACTATTTCCTTGATAATATCCTTTACTCACTTTATATGTGGTCTTTCTAAAATTAATGGCAGTCAGATAGTGTATCCTCTATATTTGTCTGGAAATTTTCTAATCTCCTACCATATCCTTCTTTAAAAAATGCTACTTCAAAGAAATTTCCTCGTCTTTATCTCTTCATGTTTCTTTTGAATTTTAAATTTCATCTGACTTATTTTTAATTTCCACAATTTTTTGTTTTCTCATTTTTCTCTGTTGCTATAGCATCTCCATTCAAAGCAATTCTTGTTCTGATGATACAATCAATGTCTTTTCTTTTTGATAATGTTCATCATAATTAGAACTTCTCTTATTCCCTGTAATGTCTCTACTCTTTTACAAAATCTTTTTATCTGCTGTTCTGTTCTCTCTGTGTCTTTCAAGTTAGATGCTTTCTGCAAATGGCCATACATGTATGACTAAAGTCCTTGACATTTAGGACAAGCTCTATGTAAGTGATAAAGCTTTGATGACTGCTTGTTGTTTGGTTTTACTAAAGGATAATCAAACCAAGGTCAGCTCTCCATTAGAGAATAGTCAAATGTCAGTATTTGTGAGTCTTTTCTACAAAATTGTTGAGTCTTTCTTCAAAAGTCCTCTAGCTTCCCGGTGAAAGGCATAAATCTAGTTACATGATTTCTGAAAGCAAAATTGAAAAAAATTCAACAAACTTTTATTTCAGCATCCATGCTCAGTGTGTGTTAGCTCCGTCCTCGATTACACTCAATGGCCTCAAATCATAAACTTTCTGTGCAATTCTTTCACAGAGTAAATTGAGACTGAAGGTCAAATCCCACTATCAAAAGCATTAGAAAATAGCTGTCAGGTCCGTAAGTGGGGCATATTTCTGCCTTATTAGGCATTTAGCAAGTAAAATAACATAAAAAAATTATACCCTAGTTTTATATCAGGGATTTTAATACAAAAAAAGTTGCTAGGCAGTGGTGCTGTACACCTTTAATCCCAGCACTGGGGAAGCAGGAACAGGTGAGACCAACGTGGTCTACAGAGTGAGTTCCAGGACAGTCAGGGTAGTTACACAGAGAAGCCCTGTGTCCAAAAAAGAAAAAAAAAGTTAAATGTGTTAATTCTCTCCTTTAAAATAAACTACTGTCAGTATGTGGTCACATCAACTCCTTCAACCACTGTCTCAATATTAAAGACAACAAAAAGTTTGGATTTTGGAGGTAGTCTTGAAAGCATGGGTAGTGAGCAAGGCATGGCAGCATTCATATGGTGGGAATGTTCTGGGGTAACTTGTACACATAGTAGTAGGTGGGTAAATGAGGAACAAAGAGGCCAAAACCAGCAACAAATATGACTTTCATTAATCCGACCTAAGTGATAACTTTGTCAGACAATCCCCACCGCATGCAATCTCCACAATATTCAAACTAGTGCCATATACTATAAACCAACCATCAAAACTATGAACCTAGAAGGGATATTTTAGATTAAAACTATAACCACAAGGATGATGAATGCCCGCCCAGCCTTTGAATTCATAACTTACAAAATGGTTGGAAGGATAATATGTCACCAAATAATTTTAATACATTGGGGGTATATGATTAAAACCTGTGAGGAAAAGTTTGAAGGAAGCTTTTTGAAAGTGCAGAAAAAAATAATCATCTTTGAGTTAGGAAGTACTGAACAAGCTGATCAGAGAAGAACTCAATCCATGACAGAGGGCAAGGTGCGTAGCAAAAACCAGATTTGCCTGAATGAGAATTAAATAGTTGGGGGTCGGGGGCAAAACTGTGTTATGTATAAATTTTTATGTATCATTAAGGATTATCAGTAGCCCCTCCCTAAAAGCAAATATAGCTCAAACTCCTGAATTCCGTTCAAGATAAACTTTGCCATCCCTTTCCCACATTCTCTAAGGAAAAGTAATAGTTAAATTTGAAAGACAGCGGGTCAGATGCTGAGCTCACCACTAACTAGCTGCATAATGCTGGTCAATTCATTTCACTTACCTGTTCCAATCTGTATTTTTCTCTCTAATAATAATATGTCAAAAGTGCTCATTTAAGGTTATGGCAAAAGAATTAATAAAGGGAACAGTATGGAATAATGAATTCCTTATTAAAGCAAAAAAAACAAAAAACAAAAAAAGCAGTCAAGAACCAAGCCTGCTTGCACCATCTTTATATTTACTGTCCTAGTACTTATGGTACAGCACCAGCTTTGTTTGGTGAATTCCCCAGAAACTCACCCACTAGTGCCATCCTCAAACTACCAGGCTTAACTCCAGTAACACATATCCTGAAACAGCTTTTTGAGGCTAGTATCTGAAAACCAAACTTGCCCAAACCATCTCCACACTTCCAGGCCTAGCTACAGATGCACAGTTCCTGCACCTACCCAGCCTGAAGTAGGCTAGAGTCTCACATCAAACACATAATGAATGAAAAAAAATTCACATGCCTAGGTCACAAAAAAAATACAAGCAATATGAAGGACCAAGACAACATGTTCTCCCTCAAATCAATTAGCCTTATTGAAATGTTCTCCAATTGCAATTACTTAGGTGAACTCGAGAACACAAAATTCAAAAGAGCAATTGTAAATTTGATCAAAGATGTCAAGGCATTTAAAGAATACAGGAACAGAGAACTCAATGAACTGAAAGAGGACAGTTAGCAACAAATGCCTTGTGAATAAAAATATACAAATGAATGAAAGAAAATCCAGGATTAGGAGACTGAACTTAGTAAAGGTATAGAAATATTGAAGAGCAGCTATTTATATACATAAACATATATATAGTATATATATATATATACTATACACACATTGTGTATATGTGTGAAGTCATAATAAATTAAAGAATTTGAGAAGTAGGAGGTACAGGAGCTGGAAGGAGAAATGGGATGAGTGAAAATGATCTAAATAGAGTACTCATTATTAAATCTCAAAAAAAATTAAGGAAAAAATGCCAAAAAGTCAAGATTATGAATAAGGAAACTGAACTCTGGATTAGGTATTTTATGTGCAAGCATTGTGATCCACATAAATTGCTTATTCTCTCAGGATCCCAGTTTCCCTATCTGTAAATCTATGAGTTGATCCATGCAATTTTTATTTCTTCTAAACTAATAATTCAGGTGTCATAGATAACATCCTTCTTTGATCTTGATACTGAGTCATACAATTTGACTAAATTGGATCAAAGTGCCATCATTGAGCCCCTAATACATTGAGATTTTATTAAAAGACTGAAAATGAAAGTGATAATGAGCATTAGTCCATGGGAGTGATTTCTAATGGACAGAAAATGTAGTGATATATCGGGTCCTATTATCATGTCTGGACACAAGAGAAAGAAGATGGCAGCTGGCATTAAATTCGAGTACCACTCTCAGAGATGCATAATTTTACTTTTTAAAAATTGGAAATATGCTCACCCTAATTTTAGTATTGATGATACTGGCAGTTTATCATCTAAGTCTACCAGAAAAGTAAAAATTATATCTAACTAAATGATACTTACTATGAAGATAAAGAATATATCAGTAATGCTTTTAAAATACTCAGTTTGCAATTATTTCAGAGCATAAGGAATAAAATTTTTGAGAAACCACCTCAAGATGAGTGACAGAATTGGAGTAGCTATTAAGCCTGTTCTTATATATATTCAGGATAGTCTTAGGATAGGAAAGAAAAGAACTACAGTCCAAGAAACACATTCCATCACCTTTCTGTATCTGCTTCCTGAAATATGATTCTCTTTTGAAATTTCATACTTGTTCCTACAAAATGTACAAAAAGATGTTGGTGGCATTTTGAAATGTATTAAGAAGACAAAATAAACAATCTATTTTATGTATCTTTAAGATTCTGCTGCAGTACTGATAACAAATGCATTACATGTATAAATCTGATATTGAAATGTCCATAATGTATGCTCTCATAAAAAGAAGACTGTGTAATCTTTTGTTCATAAATACAGAAGGATCTAATGTATCTGCATATAGTCTAAAATGATATGATATGTGGCTAATCTAAAACTTTGTGTACAAGGGCTAAGGTCCATGCCCTAAATAACTGATTAATCAAATTTCTTTGATTTTTCTTTTTTATTGTAACTTTAATTGTGTATTACATTATAGTTCAGAACTAAAGGGAATAAAATAAAGTGTGCCTATTTAAAAGCAGATATTCAACATAGAGCTTATAAGCACTATTATGTTCTTTGTGATTAATTATCTGTTATGCTTTATAATTACAAATATGTAACATGCGAGTGCTTCAATTTTATTAAATTGTATGCATTTTGTATTATATGCTGATAAATTTATAAAAGATTAGGTACTTTGAAGTCCTACTAGTATACTAGATTATTTACTTCCATAATAAACTAAAAGAATGGCTTTCACTTTAGGTTAGTATTTTTAAAAATATGACTTTAGTGACATTATTCTGCAATTGTTTATTCTTTTACTGTGGAAATATATTACAAAACACTGTCTCATTATATCATGCCTTCCTAAAATGTACCTCAAATTTGATTGCTAACATTCCCTATGAAGGGATACTCTCTCAGGCTAGATACAGGGAGGATGGCCTCAGATCTTCACCAAATGATAGGGTAGACTTCCATATCTCCCATGAGAGTCCTCACCCTCTCTGAGTAGTGGATGGTAGCAGGGATGGGGAGATTGTTGGGGAATACGGGGAAGAACAGGAGGGAGATGGAACTGGGATTGGTGTGCAAAATAAGATTGTTTTAAAATTAATTAAAACAGAAAATGAATTTAATAAAAAATGTAAAATCCTCATAAAAATTTTGTTTGCTAAATGGTCAAATAAATACATCAGAAATTTGCCAAGCAGTTTAGCTTTGTATAAGAAGTTGCAGATGCACTTGCTATTAGTGTCGGTGGGTGATAGTGAAACTGGGTATATAGTCATGATAGTTTGGTTGCAGGAATGACCCTAATGTATTTACACATTTTTGTAGTAGCATTGTTAGTACCTGTCCACTCACATTTTGGGCTTACCTATTGTATTTCCTTTGGTCAACAAAAGAGCAGCAAGCAAACAGAAGAAAACATTTGCATGTTAATACTTACCCTCTTGTACTTCACAAGCTAGCTCTACACAAATAAGCTCTAGAAATGACAATCCCAGCCAAGATTTTCAGAGACTCACCAGATCAGCAAAACAGCCAATCTGACCTGTAAATTGAAGTGCAGTAAGGAATAGTTGAGCTTTTAAAGCACTGTTAAAGATCAACTTGTTACATAACAACAAATGAATGATGCATTAGGTACAGGAAGTACATAGTACATGACTGCCTTTTTACAGAATATCAACATCATCATATCATACATTTGTTGTTGTACGAAAGTCTGTTTCAGCTGAAGTTTTGGTGTAGGAGACAATCTTGGAAATCACCCTCTCTCTCCTGCTGGCTTTATAGATATTCTAAATATTCATCAAATCAACAGATAACAATTAACTATCATCAGAGTGTCAGGAATAACACTGGCGTTTAGAGTGAAATGGCTTGACTTATGTTTGTTTATGAGGGTGATTAAAAGATACTTGCTATGAAAGATTCTTTGCTATTTTCAGTGAAACTGATTCCCAAAGTTAATTCCATTTATATATATATAGTCATGGTTTCCCCCCTTTTTCTCACCAATAGAGATTTGTTCTACTCCTCTTTGCATTTCCCCTTTATTTGGGAGAAACATATAATTTCCCCCTTTTCATGTGACTTACACATCTTCCTATTGTATGGAATGATATATTACCCATATTGACACTGGGCTTGACCATGTTACTTGTTTTAGCCATTTGGTCCTAAATATGACCCATGTTGAGATATTAAAAAATGCTTATGAATATGAGTTAGCCTTCATGCTGCTCTTGGAACCCTGTAATAGCAACCATGTGAACAAGTCTGGGTTAGCCCCTTGAAGAGTAGGGAGATTGCTTTCTGTGCTTCATCTGACAGCTATCCCTCAGAAAAGCAAATTTCTAACTGTCAAACAGCTGGCCACAAAGACCTAGTTAAAGCCACATAAAGGTCCAGCCAAGCCTAGCACAAATAATTATTTCGTAGAATCAGTAACTAAAGTTGTTAGATGTTTTTACATTTTATGTATTTATTGTGTTCATGTAAATGCACATGTACGTGTGGATGTACATGCTTGTGCAACAGTATATGTGTGGAGGGAGATCAGAGGAGAACTTGGAGGAGTCAGTTCTCTCTTTTCACTGTGGGGGGTCCCAAATACCAAAATCAGATTGGTGGCAAGTACCTTCATCTACTGAGCCACCTCACTATCCTATAGCTGGCATAGTTGACATTTTAAGCTGTAAGGTTTTGGGGTAGCTTGTTAGGCTCTCAAAATTATTTAGTGAGTCATTCTTCTGAAGTTAGCATGACCACATGCTGTCGTTGAAATGTTAATTTGGTCAGAAGCTTCTAAGAATAGGCCATAATTCCTGTGTCACCTTTCTCTTGTCAAGGTGGTTGACCAGACCTGAAGGGGCATGGAACAATCCTTCCATCTTCCCACTCTAAACTATGGAGATAACAGTGAAAAATAACGTTTTGTATTAAACCACTGTCATTTTGAATTTCTGTTACTGAAACACCACCTAGTCTATCTCTGTTCTACACATAACCCTTATTCTAGCCTCCCAAATGATAGGCTTGCACATGAACACTACCACACATGGCTTCAAACTTCACATTCAAAACTTATTGATGAAGATTTAATGTTACATTTTTACTTGTGAGGCAACACTGAGCAACAAACCACTCTCTCGTAAGAAAAAAAAAAGAACGGCAGAATAAAATATGCAACAAAAAATAGAGGTACTATAGAACTGAGAATTTATGGGTTCCCAAGAATTAAAACGTATCTCTCCGCAGAACTGAGCATAAATGCTAGGGAATACAGTGTTCTCTGTAACGCTGGATGGCTCACCAGCTTTTAGTTCCCTGTGATTATATAGAAATAAATGTAGAACCGCTCTAGTGCAAAAGTGGGGGAGTAATTTTAAGTATATATTTAATTAAAAGATTCTCCTCTCTCCAAGGAAATTTTCTCTAGAACAGCACAGGATCCACCAGTAACAATTACAATGTGCTAAATCCCAGGCCACGAACTGTATTAAGGTTAGGAAGAAAAAAAAAAAATGTCAAGGCACCAAAGCCTCAGTGAGTCGTAATCCTCCAAGAGCTTACATTTTTTGACAGTATGTGAAATTTCCCTCCTGGGGTTCTCAGCCGCTATACCCATTATTTATGATGAAAAGTTACTTTATCGTTTCTGTGATCTTTGCAAATATTCTTGGTTTTCAAGATCTCTTCGCTTTGTAAACTGATGTCCCTGCACATTCTTCCCTGAATACAGTGGAATGACTGCCTTGCCCTTTCCCTGAAGAATGAAGATAGATGACAATGACCCTGAAAACTTTTTCAGCACTTAAAGAGCAGCCTGGCGGCTCAAGACACAGTCAACTCTTTGAGGCTCCCACCGAACTCTCCGTGCAGAACCTGGGGAAGCTAAACATAGGTCAGGGCAAGGCCCGCTCTGCAAGCATTGGGGCGGAGAGAGCGAGAGGCTAACCCTGTGACAAACCAAGCATTCCAAGTCTAGGGCCAGGCTGCCAGCTGGAGAGTGCGAACAGGATCAGAGAGCGCTCAACGCCAACAGACTACAAAGCCCAGAGGGCACAGCATCGCGCTCATGAGCCCCGCTTCGGGACCCTCACGCAATGGAGGCTGGGAAATGGAGTCTGCGGACTTCCAGAGCCCGCACGCGAAGGGAGGCGTTGCTAGTCCGCTCCTTCAGCACGCGGGTTCCTGGCTGGAGCCTCGGGCTTTCTCGCTCCCGCTCTGGGTTTTCGCGGCGGCCGGCGGGAGCAGTATGGCTTGCCTGAGTAAACTCCGGGGGGAGGAGGGGAAGGGAGGGGATGAGGAGGCGGGGTCAGCGGAAGCGGCAGGTTGCTTCCTTCTCTCCGCGCTCCCTCCCCGCCTCTCCCGGAGGGAGCGGTGGGAGGGGGGGAGGGGAGGGCCGAGGGAAGGTAGTGACACGTGTCAATCAACCCCCCTCCGGGGGGCGCGCGCTCCGGGGCTCGCGCCGAGGGCTCGCGCCCCTGCCTCGTGCCTGCGCCGCTCGTATGTAAATGAGGGCGCGTGACGCGGGACGCAGATGGACAAGGGAAGAGAGAGAATGGCCGCTGCCGCCGCTGCTGCCGCCGCCGCCGCCGCCGCTGCCGCTCAGTGCCGGAGCCCTCGGTGCGCGGCGGAGAGGAGAGGATTCCGGCGGGAACTCGACTCTTGGCGCCACCGCCTCATGCACTGTGTAGGTAAGAGAGACACGGGCCGGGCCGGGCTCGGCGCCGCTGTGCGGCTGCCCGAGGAGTTTGTGGCTGAGGGGTGTAGTTGGAGCTCCGGTTCGGGTCAGTTCAATGGGGAGCGATGGGAGCGGCGGCGGCGGCGCGGCGGCCCCGCCGGCGCCTTTTGTCTCGGGGCTCCCTGCCCGGCGCGGTCCGCGCCCCGGCCGCCCGGCCGCCTGCCGGCTCTCCTGCCCGCTCGCCGGGCTCCGGGTTCCCGAGGAACTGTTAGTTCGGACCCACTCTCCGAGCTTCCCCCGCGGAAGCAGCCCGCCCGCTCGCGCTGCCCCGCAACTCCGCGGCGCCCGTCTCTCGCCACCCGCCGGTCCCCGTGTCCCCGAGGCTCTCCGCCGCCCCCGGGCGGAGGGGACCCAGAGGCGGCGGGCCGGTCCGCGCCCCCCGCCGGACGCTCACACACCCCCTTCTCGCCACCGGGGGGCTGGCCCGGCGGACGCCGCCGAGTTCCCTGGACGCCGGACCTGGGGGCTGCGGGGCGCTCGCGGGGCGGGGGCCGACGGGGACCGAGGGTCGATGGGGGCGGCGCCCGAGGGGCGGGGTGGGGGGGTCGGCCGCCTCTGCCCTCTGTCGCGCGGCCTCGGATCTGTGTGTACCCCTTTAAGAAGGAGCCGCTCGAGCGCTGACGGTTGGGATTTGAAGTTCTTCCTCCCTCTTTGGAAGTCTGGACGGATGGGGTGTGTTGCTATGACGACGGCACCCTCCCGGTGCCGCCCCCCCCTTTTCCTTGAGGACGCCCCGACGACTCTGGTCCTCTTTCGCTGTCATGTGATGGACGCGCATCGCCCTCCCCGTCTCCCATTCCTGTTCAAATGCAATTCAGTGTTCCCGATTCGGTGGGGTCTGACTGGTTTTGCTTCAAACTTCCGCGCTCCGAGCTGAGCTGTCATTCAGTATGCTGCTCTAGGTAGCAGCAAGTACCGGGACTCCCTACCTCGTGGTGGTCTCTGATTTTCCCCTCCCCGAGTGAGACGTGTCCCCTCAACTGTCACCCAGCAGGTTGGTTCAGTGTAGTGGAGGGGCTGACCCGGGTTGAGGGGGGCTGCACAGCGTGTGCTCCGGCGGGGGGTTACAGGGTAGCTAGCATTTGAGGGAAAGAGGTGGGAGTGGAGGCTGGTCGCTTTTAGGGGTGGATGTAGCATCGGTTTTCTTTTCTGACCGGTAGGTCTCAGTATTTGGAGTTGAGGAGTAGGCTCAGTTCCTTGCGAAGGCAACTCTCCTACCTTGTTTTCAACTGTTCTTGCGCCACCTCGCGCCCTGTCCCCCTACCCCACCCCTCTCAGATTTGTTTGGCTCAAGCCTTCAGATCTGTCTTGTCTTCACTAGTGAAAAAGACCACAGTAGATTAAGCCAGAAGCGATTTCAGCGCGGTACAGAATAGGATGTATATAGCAAAACAAAGAGAAGATACTCTTATTTAGGAACATTTTGGTGATGTTTAAGCAGTTTACTGTTTTGTGTCACTTCTATAAAATGTATTTCAGTGTGATCTGTGACAAAGTTAGTGGGGTGTATCTGCAAAAACAAAACAAAAATCGTACTACCTGTGTTGGTACTTGTACTTAATGGGTGCAGAGTGGACCCGTTTTGACAGTTTCTTATGTGAAGATCTGTTCCGTTGAAATCCTGCCTAGAAATTGTCGACGTCGTTCCCGTGGAGTTCAACAAATAGCACTGACAGCACTGCAGTACCGGCTTACAGTATTACTGTGTTAAGTTTTAATAAGGCACATAGTGATTTGAAGATGACCATGGTCGAGTTTTACAGAATGTGAGGATCTTCTCATCTTGTGTCCATGACTACATTTAAGTATGGTTTTGAATGACAATAATATATGTACTTTTGAAAGTCAAATTTTAATTAAGTGAAACTAATTTACCTTAACGGGAAGTAAAGCTAGATTTTTGAATACCTAATATGTAATCTACATTACATTTTCAATGTATATACACACTTACATTGTACCATACATGAAAATAATGTTTTCCAGGGTAATAGTCATCTTTTGAGAATTGTTTCACAGTCCCATTTCTTTGTCAAGAGACCTACTGAGATCCATCTCATATATTGTTTTCATCACTGTTATTTTTAACAAAACTCTTCTAAATAGAATATGCACCTGCTGGTTGGGTTTTTTTTGATGTCATATTTAATGGGGATGTAAGTAGGTGTTAAAAGTCTTTGTTTTAAGCTACCATTTGCTATGATGTGTACTTTGCAGAAAAACTTAACTGTTCCTTATATATGTGTGTGTGTGTGACATATACCCGATATAGATGTATAAATGTATACATTTCTATATTGAAATGTAGGTGCTCTTATTGCTTGAAATACTTTTATAAAACATTCTTCTGGCTTTTGAGAAAAAAATCATTCAAAAGTCTTGGTTTTTAGTGAGAGTTGGAAATCATAAGCATCTTCAGGTTGTACAGCCAATTAGTATTAAATCTCTAATGAAGTTTCTAGAAATTCTCTTCTCTTAACTACTTAAACAAATATGATTGATCTTTTGACATGTATACCTGAAAATTTTGAGATGAAAGTTATCTTCACAGTCAGCAAATGATTATAGTAATTGAAAAGGGAAAATGTTTGAATCCGTCTAGAAAAATGTTTGCTTTCCTGTATAATTATGGAACTCATGTCTTTGCCTTAGACTTACTTCTCTGATTTATTCCTAGTTTTGTTTTAAATTAGAGACGTTCCGATTGATGGCATTGTTTACAATGGGCTTTTTATAGTTTTCCTATGATAGAGTATAATTTTGAATATCCTCATATAACAAATACTTGAGTGCATATTGAATGGGGGGACTTATCCTAGTATTCAGAAATATACTGAACATTAATAGACACAGTCTCATATTTTATAGAGTATGTTATTAGTATGTGCTAACTAGAATGACACTGAGCTTTGAGTCCTTATGGGAAAAATAATATGATTAGTATCTAATGATTCATAAAATTAAAATCAGTTAAGTGTAGTATAAAATAGATGTATTAATACGGTTCAAACATTATTCAGACTTGCAAAGTAATTAGAATATTTAATCTGGGCACAGGATAGTTTTCTTTATTTTGGTACAGTTTGCATCTTAAAATGTTAAAGGATAAGAAACTAATATTTACTCTTGCCTGTATTAAAGTTTGTTGTTTTGCATTTTGTTGTATTTTTTTGTTCTTGTTGTAAATTCATATATGGGGAGAGTCAATTTGAGAGTAATTTGGAGCCCCTTGCTCTTCAGTATTCCAAAAAAGCAAGGACACTGTCAGCATATACCATTACCTACTTTATACTTCATTTTCACATTTTATCTGGTTTCTCTATCCATCTCCTAGTTCAGGATCCACTCTGAGATCATGGAATGCATTTATTGGTTATCGTGTCTTAGTCCTTTTTAATTGGGGAATACTTCAAATTTTCTTTGTGTTTCTTGGCTTTGCCATAAAACAACAGCAACAGGAAGGCAGGGTATATTCTGTAAGATGTCTCTTAGTTGGAATTTGTTGTTTTCTTGAAATTAGTTTGTTGTGCTTTTGGCAGGAATACTACTGAAGAAATGTTCTGTTCTTTCTAGTACACCATATCTTGAAGTTCATGATGTTGGTATGCCTCAACCATAAAATTTGGTTAAGATCATTTTTTGCTGTATTTCTTCCTGAAAAGTAGTCACCATTTTGTAATTAATGTGCAACTTCTGGGAAAATCAAGAACAGGGTATTGCCATCAGCTCATCAAAATTTCAGCCATTGTTTAACATCTATCAGTATTTTGGCTTTGTTCCTTCTTTTTAACGCTTGATATTCATTCAGTTATACTTTGTATGATTTCATGAATTCTTTTTCAAAGATAAAAAATCTATGACTATCATACTGACTATCAAATTGTGGTGGATTTTACTAAACTTTAAGTGTGTATGTGTGTGTGTGTGTGGCGCACGCAAATGTGTACACTTGTACTTCTAAACAAGACAATACACATTCATGTATTTTATTTTTCCAGGTATGGTATTCACCAAAATGATCCCCAACCTTTTTAAAGGGAAAAGCAGCAGATTTTAGGTCTGTTTTAATCCCTGTTTTTTCAAGTAGTATTTTTTTTTCTTAAGATCACAAAATAAAACAAGAGAAAACTTGGCTTAAAGACATTCTCTAAAACACTAGTGTTTTTCCTGTATAAGACTTGTTCAATAGTAATTGAACTAGATATGAAATGTTAACTTTTCTGATAACCATCTTAAAACACATTTTATTTAGTCTATTACCTTTACTAAAAATAGTACCCAAGTGCTGTGATTACTAAAAATAGTACCATTTTTGTACTAATCCATGTAAAAATTGGTAAGGAGTTGGGCTACTATTCATGTTTTAGAATTGGGTGTTTAACATTTGTAGTACATCTCAATATGAAGTATCTGTTTAACTGCAATACATGGAAAGTAGACTTCATTGGACAGTTTAGTTTTCTTGATTTCCATGGTACCATTTGCCTTATAAATCTCTCCATAATAAACAAATGTATAGTTTTACCCAGATCTTATATTTGGTTAGTACAGAATAAACAGATTATTTAAAAAAATAAGTTCTGGAGCTAGACTTCTGAGTTTGGAACCTAATGGCACCATTTGTCAATAGACAAGGTTCTCTTTTATCTTTCAGTTTTTCATCAGTAATTTGGAGAGAGCTAGTATAGCACAAATAATAAAAATCGAGAGACAGATATTGGGGTTAAAGCTGAAGATCAGAAAAGTAAAGCAGCTAATTATTAGAGAGTTCTTACATATACCAAGGCTGGGACAATCCTGTCTTCAGCGTGACTGCAGACTAAATACACTGTACTCCTGTCTCCACCCACCTTATATTCCTCTTCAGTGCTGGGATTAAAGGCATGACATCCCAAATGCTGTGATCAAAGGTGTGAGATCTGTTTCTCTTTTAGACTGATGCACTCTCATGTAGTCCAGGGTGGCCTTGAACACACAGAGATCCATCTGCCTGTCTCCCAAATGCTGTGATTAAAGGTGTGGCCACCAATGCCTGTTCTTTATGGCCAACTAGTGGCTTAGATCTTAACTAGGTGTTTGGCCAACTAGTGGCTTAGCTCTGAGCTCTGATCTTGAGCAACCAAGCTAGGTTGCTGGAAAAGAAGTTTGTTGATTTATTCTAATATGTTTCTTCTGTATAGAAAGCACCCAACAAATGCTATCTGTTATTGTTGGTGATGGTTTTTCTGCTTGGGATTTATGATATTTTTGTCAATAGACTTTGGTAGGAATGGTGCGCTACATAATTTAAAAAAAGATTATGGAGCATGTAAAACTGAAAACAAGAATTTAAATCTGTATTTTCCAGTTTTCTCTAGCTATAGTGTTAAAGAGTTTTAAATCATATAACTTAGTACTAGCTTTCTGTATGAAGAAAACAAAAGATTTTTACCATCCTAAAGTCTAAGGAATCTTTGGTAACTGATAGAAGAAATTAGTTTGTAGCTCATTAAAAACTCTTTATCACCAAGTGTGGTGATGTACACATTACCTTTCATGCCCGACTCGGAGGCTGAGCAGAACTGCACAGCAATAATCCATGTCAAAAACAAAATAAATAATAATAATAAAACACTATCACATTAGATCATCTCAAGGTTGTTTTTTGTTAACATGAACTCTATTTTCATCTTCCTGTTAGTCAGTTTCATAATTCCTTCTGGTTTCTTCATGCCTCCTCTTCTGTTACCACAAGTTTTCCCTTGTCATTGTTAGCATCTAACTCACGGAAGAACTTAGAAATCAGTATTGATGGATTACAGATATGGTTTGGGCAACTGTCAGAGAGTGTTGTCTGTACAACTTGTTTCAAGCACCAGTAAATATGATAGACATTTATTTTAGTGATGACAGTTATGATACCATCTAATCACATACCATGCATAGTTAGAATCTGTGGTGCTGGTGAGTAGTTGAATAGGTTAGGACATTATCCAAATTCTCTTCTTAAAAAAGGTATCTTGAATAATTTTGTATGCAAAATATTAAATTCTTTGTACTCCTGGATCGTTTTATACTAGGAAGAGTAATGTTCTCCTGTCTTTGAAACCAAGGAATGAGTGAATTTTGAACGTTTTTGAAAACTTTTTAGATTTACTTGTGTGTATGTGTCCATCTGTCTGTATTTATGTCTCTATGTATGTGCCAGTGCCCTCTGAGGCTAGAGGGGGGTATGGAATCCTGGAGTTATAGATCATGAACGCCTTCTGGAAGGAACCTGCAGAATCATACTCCTTGGGCTGGCTACAAGTGTGCCATCTTCCCAGCTTGGCAGGACATATGATTTGTTGCTCTTAAGTGTCCCAGTATTCCTCTGACCTTTACTACTGGTCTTTAGTTCTGTCTCAGTGCAATATTTTTCCTGTTAGTACATCTAGTCTCACAGTTAAAATATTTTACTTTGTGTGTGTTTGTAGTCTTCCCTTTTGACAGTACTCTTTACTTTTGAAACACAGATGGCCCTTAGAGTGGTTAAACATAAGATAATGTCATGAAAGTGACACATACTTAGCAGATACCATTTAAATTCTGCATTTTGTTTCCTATGACAAGCAATACACAATAGGACGTTCTTGATAAGCCAGGTGGTAGCTTGAACCACAGCTTCCAGTTAACCACATATTCATCAGGGTAAACAATTGATAATTTTGATGCAATTGATACAGTGTGCTTCTACCATAGTATTCATGTAATATTACATGTAATATTCCACCCTTTTTTATTTGAAATATATTTTGAATTTTGATTTTCATAACTGTGGACAGTATAAGTGTCCTGAGCACATTTAAGGCTAAGCTATGGATCCCTGTTGTCAAAGAGTGACTATTGTATAGTGCATTCATCAAGCATAAAACATGTAAGTCTAAATATTGAGACCCCAGATAGCCTTATTACAGTACAGATTTAGGATTAAATCTGTGATCAATGAATCTTTTCAAAAAATTTTTTTGTAACATAATCTAGAGAAGAAATTGTGATGGGTCCAATGCAACCTGCTGCTACTACTAGGAATGTAATTAACAAAATATGCTATCTTTGCATTTGAAGAACAGCAGACTGTTCCTAATTAAAACTGAATAAAAATTTTATAAGAGTTTTTTTTGTTTGCTAGAAAATAAGAGAATAAAATAAGGAATCATATTTTTCTTTATCTGCTTTCCTCTTGTAGTTGGCAATAACCTTATCCTGCTTACATTTGCTTGTTTTTTCTTTAATCTGCTGCCAAGTTATTACTTTCCTTGTAGTAGTTCATGGATTCAGTTTTTCTGATAGTGCAAGCACTTTGACGAATTGAGATAAGATTCCGGTTTATATCAGTATATGCTTTACTGATTTTACTGCCTTCTGGTATAACTTATAACTTAAAACATACAGTAAATCATTATTTGAGCAGCTGCTTGGTTTTCATAGTTCACAAGGCATTAATGTCTCCCATTTATCTTTTTGTATCAAGTAAAAGCTTCTAACCATATTCACCTATGTAGTCATAGACTAAGACTGTTTCTTTGATATTGGTTCTTTAGACTAACCATCCCTTTTCATCTGCTTTTATTTATTACGTATTACACCAAATTCTTGGGTATATTTGTAGCTGTATCTTTTACCTTGTATCTTGAGTCATCTTTAAAATTTAACACTAGCCTAGATTCTTTTATGAATAAATATATATACATTGGCTTTTTGAGGCAGGGTTTCTTTGTGTAGCTTTGGAGTCCTCAATTTGTAGACCAGACTGGCCTCGAACTCACAGAGATTCACCTGCTTCTGCCTCCTGAGTGCTGGGATTAAAGGCATGCACCACCAATGCTCGGCTTATGAATAAAATCTTGAGACATTTCTCCATTAATTCATATTGGCTTTTTCTCCTTTAAGGGTGTGTGTAACATGTGTATATTGCAAGTAACTTTGTCTGTTAGTCTTCGTATTTACCTTGTCTGTTGACAGACAAGGGACTAAGTCTTCATAAATGGTAGAAAGGGCTAGATGGAACATGATGGGGAATGTTGTTCTGTGTATGTTTATCTTATTGGTTGATTAATAAAAGTATTATTGACCAGTAGGGCAGCAAGATAGGTGAACTAGAACATAAGGAGGATTCTGGGAAATGTAGGCAGAGAGGAATCTCCTCTCCTTCCCCTCCCCTCTCCTTCCCTCCCCTCCCCTCCCCTCTTGTCCTCTTCTCTGATACCAAGACCACATGGAAATATGTGGATTATTAGAAAATGGGTGAATAATTTAGACTGAGATAACAAATAAGAAACCTTAGCCGAAAACCAACATTATTTATAACTAATATAGTGTCTGCGTGTTTATTTGAGAAAGAGAAAGGCAGCAGGACCTAACCGGGCTGAGAAAACATCATGTTATGGGAACACTGTTTCTTAGCATTTCTCAGTATAATCTTAGGCATAATTCATCTTTCATAGGAAAATTTATGAAATTGAGATACAACCATTCCTTATGTTTGCTATTTTTTTATTGTTTAATAAAAAGTGTCTTGAAGTATTTGGCTTCAAACTATGATTAAAAATAGGTGTTACTGCTAATGCTAATGCAGATGGGGGAAGCTCACTGTAGGTCTCAACCCTTTACAAAGAGCTACAGGCAACTTAAGAATGCTGAGAGGAGAAATAGTCTTCCCCAAGGAAGATCACACCAATTGCTTATTCAATACCAAATGGTCAGCCCTAAAAACATACATATGAGTAACATTATAGGGACTGAGTACACACTGTGTGTGTGTATTTAGGAACACACACACAGCAACAACAAAGAAAAAAAAGAGGTCATGAATTTGAAAGAGAGCATGTTGGGGGTACTTGAGAAGATTTGGAGGGAAGAAAGGGAAAGGGAAATGATATAATTTATAATCTCAAAAAGTAAAACGTTGCTAAAAATAAAGGTAAATTAAAAATAACTTTCATATTTCTTATCCTTCATCTCCTTAAACTGAAAGACTTACTAACCTATTAGAAGTACAGCTAGACAGTCAGGCCTCTTCTGAATACAAGGAAGCTCTCCCCTAGTGAGGCAGATAAGCAAGAGGGTTGGTCCTATGTGGAAAACAACTTCTCAGACAGTCTATTCCAGTAGAGAACAGATATAAAGATGTCATTAATTTTTTCTTTTGAGAAGACTCAGTAAAAATTTAAAGAACAGAAGCTTCTTTCTAAGTACTTCCCCTAAGAATGTGAACTTTTTATGGGGTGTTCTGTTTTATGCAAGATACAAGAACTGGGAGTTAAAATGCTTACCTTGTACTGTAGGTTTGTATTTAGATTTTTGTTTATAAAGTCTGAACTATGATTAAGGCTGTTGAGTGTTAGACATGGTATAAGCTAATGGTAAGAGAGGAGGAATAATTAATTACTTGACAGGTCTAAATGACCAGGTTTCATAGAATTGAGGAACAGCAAGGATTAGGAATCTTTAGCTATAAAGGAATTGTTAATAAATATTAGGCTTTACCAAGTTAGAACAGCAGTCAGGTGGGCAGGCTTAAGCAGCTTTCTTCCCCATCCAGTCAGTTATAGATATACTAGAGAAGCACAATGTAATATGAGTAAGCTACAGGTGTGTTCTGCCTGGATAGTTCCTTCCCAAGGGCCATCTGGTCTCTGTTGGAGCTAGTCACCTCTGCTGTTGCAATGCAAAAGCAATACCAAAATGAATAAACATGACTGGGTCTCAATAAGAATTTATTATTATAAACAAGTGAATTCATTTTACAGGCCATAGTTTGCTGATTCTAGAGTTTCAAAGATGCTGTATAAATTGACTCAGGGAACAGTCTTAGAGGGATAGTATAAGCAAACACAAATAACACACCCTGAAAATACGTAACATGGGGGTTTAGGGTGGGCATGGAGCAGAAATGCAAGTATGAATTATGATCTCAACCAAGAAGAAATGTGAAGCTTTGAATATTTTGTTAAAAGGTAATAATAAACATGATCAGCTAAGTCAGTTAATTTTCATTTTGAATATCTATTATTGGTAAGCTTCAGGTTTGTTTTTTTTTTTAATTTTTGTGTGCTTTTTTGTTTATAATGGTTCTAGGCCCCGTCCTGGATGAAATGACAGACGATGGACACCCCCATGGAAGAACTCACCCTCCCTGGGGAAAGGAGGGGGTATTGGGTGGGTGGTGGGAGGGGGTGGGAGGAGGGGAGGGAAAGGGAGAGGGACGGGAGATTGACATGTGAAGAAACCTTGTTTCTAATTTGAATTTAAATTTAAAAATAAAATTTTTTACTAAAAAAAAGAAACTCTGTTGAACCAGCTATTTTAAATCAAAACTGGAAAGATGAACAGTCTTCGATGTACGAATGAAAACATTGGATATCCAAAGTACTCTCAGGCATCACCCCCAACCTCTTTCTGCCTGATCTTTCAACAATTTGAAAAATTAAACAGGGTAAACTGTGAATAGAGGCCAGGTTAGAGTAGAACCAAAAGGGCTTTAGAGGAACTCTACATACTCATCTCTTCAGGCTTAATTTTTCTGGATGGTTGTCTCCCAAGGCAAGAGAAATAGAACTGGGCTTTGTCTGCTCAGTGACTCCTAAAATCACCCATCAGACTGGATAGTTAAATTTTTTAAACTTAGTATTCTGAACAACCTTGTTTTAAAAATTCTCCATATTTTATTTACTCATTTATTGGTTTTTCGAGACAGGGTTTCTCTGTCTTGCTTTGGAGCCTACCCTGGGAACTCTGTAGACCAGGCTGGCCTCGAACTCACAAAGATCTGCCTGAGTGGTTGGATTAAAGGCATGGGCCACCACTGCCCAGTTAAAATTCTTAATAAGTACAATTTTGTTTTTCTTCATATATTACTAATTTGTTTTAGCTAGGACTATTTAAGATACTTTGAAATGCACCTTTGTCTGGAAAAGAGGTGTTTTCCTTCTATATTAAAACTTTTAATTGAATTTTTAAATTTAGAAGGAATTAGTACAAAAGAATAGAGTATCATTTCTTTTATTTTTAAGATTATTTTTACCTTTCAATTATGTCTTGATGAGTGTGGATGCCCACAGAAGCCAGAAAAGAAAGTCTTATCCCCTAGAGTTGGAATTACTGATGGTTGTAAGCTACTTAATGGGGGGTGCTAGGAACTGAATTTAGGTTCTCTGGAAGAGCAGTATGTGCTTTTAACCTCTGAGCCATCTCTCCAACTCCAGTAGCTTAATGGCAGAGGCGGTTTCACTTGGTCTTCCACTTCTAAATATGTGTTCCATATCTATGGATTCAAACATAATATTTGGAGGAAATTGTACCATTTTTGTTTTTTTTCCTAAATAATAAACTGTTTGTCTGGGCCTTAAAACCATTCCTCTAAAGATATTGAAAGATAACTAACTATACATTGAAAAGTAAATTACTGTTTTCATTAGCTTTGATTGTAGGTGCTTATATAGCTTAGTCACTGGTAATTATTTTTTGAAAAATATGATCTGGGGTTCTATGTTTGCTTTCTCTTTTTCTTCTGAGCATTTAGAACTAGAGCAATCACACAAGACCAACCAAGAGTAGGTGTCCACACTTGGTGAGATGTATTGGCATAACTATGTCCTGTAAGAGACATAAATAGGATGCCAGAGCCTGTAAGTGTTATATATAAGATGTCAGAGCCTGATGGGATGAAGTTAGCCACCTGAGTTGATGGATTCCTGTATAAGTGAGCCTATGTCAAAGTATGTTAATTCTGGAAGAGGGTGGCCTAGCATAGCAGAGGGTCTTTTGATCTCAGAAAGAGATTTTCAAACCTCAGCAAGGTAAGAAGAGGAGGACAGGTTGGAGTAGGATTTTAGCCTTCTCTGTATGAGCTTAGGACTCCAGTAGGTTGCAGTAGAGTATAGCATCTGTGTTAGAAGTACAGTCTCTTATTGTATGTGTTGAGAGGCTCAGGTGGAGTAAGGAAGAGTCTATGCAAGGGAAATATCTGAGTGCAAGGTTTCAGCGGTGTCACACTAAGATCAGTGATCATAAATGAGCCTTTAAGTATAAGGAATTAGAGCTGGAGTGTAGGAGGTAAGCTGGCATTTTAGTGGAGATGCCTTATGGTTGGTCAGGCAAAAGCAGGTATGGAGGTCATGCTTGTAAAAAGGGTGCCAGGTCTTAGGAATAGGAACTTTTATAGATGAGATTATATGCTCAGGGAGGTAGGGGTAAGAATAGTAATACCAAGATGGGCAAGAAGGCTGTCTATGCTAGGAGAGTCATGAGAGGTTGATTTTATAGAAGGGGGATGATTGAGTAAATAAGTATTAAAATTATGGGAGCCAGGTGGTTGTTTTTCATTGTTTTTGTAAGTTTATTGTATGAGAAATAAACTACTGGAATACTATCTGTAATGTTGGGTTGGAAATGTGGTATTTTGTGAACTTATTCATTAGGTATTGATAAAACAGGCACATAAGTCTGTGTGTCTATAAACCCACATAAGCATATGCTTTAATATTGATTGCTGGGAAGAGTCCTAGAAGCATCAATAGGAAGAATGTTGAACAAAATTTTTCATTGTTGGTGTGTTGTGTGTTGTTTTGCTTTGGTAGGTATTGATCCATAATTTCCTAATTTTAGTGGTAGTTTTCATAACTATATTTTCTAAACAAAACTGAAGAATTTATTTAATTTATGTACAAAGTTTAATTATGAAAAGCATTTTAATGTTCCAATAAGAGTAGTTTTATTTTATCTCATATAACATTGAAAAACATTTTATAATCTTCATTAACAAATTTCAAAACTTCTGAGAGAAAAGATGTTTTCCCTTTCCCTTCCTAATAAAACTGCATTTTAAAAAGATATTTAAGTACTAAATGTTCTAAGGTACACAATTCCACTCTAAAAACAGTCTTGAATGTATCTTGCTGTATGTAGACATCTACACAGAGGCATTCAAAAACCCCACCCCAACACATGCAAACAAAAAATGAAAATCTACTTTAAAATTAGCTTTCAAAACCTTTGCACTCTTCTAAATCATGCAATTCATAAGTAGCAAATGAAACTAAAATGACTTCATATTCAATTACACAATGACATGCAGCATTCATGGGCAAAAGTTATTTCTGGGAAACAGAAGTAATGATGTATGCACACCCTACACCCCTAGGAGACAATTCATACCAATTTAGCAGACTGAACAAAATCAATTCAGGTTGCACCAACAAACCTCTCCTCTGTGGTGTAGCCTCTGATTTTATTTTTTAGGTTCTTGCATAGGCAACATGATAGAGCCCTTCCCTGTTGTCATTCAAATTCATGGCTTTTCACTAATTATTAATTGAATGTATATATGTACATAATACATATGTGTATGCTTGTATGTGTGTGGGTGTGTGTACAGATACACACATGCACACACATCCCTAAATGTAACCTGCTTGGTTCATAGAATATTACTTGTACATATATTTTCTGGGCTGACCATTTGGGCATTGGACAACCATCTGTGTAAAGGTCTTCACTGGTTCCTCATGAACCTTTAGATAAAGGCTAAATTTATAATATGGCTTAGAAAACTCAGCTTTAACTTACCTCCCTTACAATGCTTTACTCCTTTTTCTTGTCATCTTACACTGAGCTGCTTAAACAGTTGCATTAGTAATACAGTGGTAGTGGTATTGTGACCATAGCAGCTGACACCATAGACCACCCATTAATACTTACATTGGGTAGTATGTGCTTTACAATATTAGGTCTTCTAATCCTTATAGTCATCTTGAATAGCATCATTATTATAATTTTTCAGTTAACAGTAAACCTGTCTCAAATCCTTAAACACTGCCTCTAGACTTTGTTCTCTCAGTAGCTGTTCTATTGCTACTTTTGTAAACCTTTTAAAGATACAGCTACATAAAGAAAAGCATGAGATCATAATTTATTTCTCAATGAAAAAAGCAAACATGTGCCCTTAAGTATTATCACCAGATCAAGATCTAATAGAACCTCTAGAATTCTTTTCATAGTCCCTCTCATTCACAGCTTTTTATTTCCCTCTCCAAATGCACTCAGTATGCTGATTTTGTAACACAGTAGATTACTTTTACCCAGCTGGGGACACTTGGTTTAAATGGAAGTGTGTGTGTGTGTGTGTGTGTGTGTGTGTGTGTGTGTGTGTGTGTGTATATAGTTTTGTGTTAGCTCAGTATTATGTGATTCTTTCTTTGTTTCCCTCCCTCACTCCCTCCCTACCTCCTTGTAGACCAGGCTGGCCTTGAGCTCACAGAAATCCTCTTTTAATCCCTGTACTCAGGAAACGGAGGCAGTGGATCTCTCTGTGATTTATTCTTTAATGCTTAAATGCAGATAAGTATTCTTTTTCAGTGTTCCATAATTTTATAATATGTGAATATCTCATAATACATTCTTAAAGTATTATGTTCATTATCTTTCTTTTCAAGGATGTTTGGCTTCTAGTATATATTGTTAGAAATAAGGCTTTCAATGTAGTGGCCTATATTTCAGTTTTTTCTGGGATTCCTCTTAGACTCTCCAGGTTTAATAATTTGTATTCTTGTTTACATTAATACTGTTTGTTCCTCTGTCAAACACTCATGCTATGTAGTAACTGTGTATTGCTAATTTCATACCAAGTATGTGTGTGTGTGAGAGAGAGAGAGAGAGGGAGGGAGGGAGGCAGGGAGGGAGGGAGGGAGAGAGAGAGAGAGAGAGAGAGAGAGAGAGAGAGAGAGAGAGAGAGGAGAAACTCCAAGTCCCCCCCCCCAAAAAAACAAAACCCAAACTCTATAAGGTGCTTTGGTCATTGTGTCTTATCACAGCAATAGAAAACTAAGACAAACTCCCATTCTGGGTTTTTAGTTTCTTTTCTTCCATGTCAATGAAATGGTTGTGTATTTTCTATCATACTTTTCCCCTTTCTCTTAGTGTTTAGCCCTTCAATTTTTGCTCATCACAGACATTCTTCTATTACTGATCTTTTTTATTTCTTTTCTTCCCTATGAAACTGTAAACAATGCAGATGTTGTAAGAGCTATAAAGCATGTTTGTACAGTTATGAAGACTTTCTCTGTCATGAAAAGTGTAGTCATTTGATGTAAATGCTCAAGGTTACACTATCGTTACCTCTTATTTCAAAACTTACTGAAAAGGTACTGTGTTAAGTAGAGTTGATTCTTCCCTCCCTTTAATCTAATCTATGACATGTGTAGCCACAAATTCTTATTACTGATTGTTCAGGTATGGTTTTTCAACTTGCAGAATGTGACTTAAGCCCTAACAAAAGTGGTTGGTTGCATTAATGTTGTTTGTGCCACTACTGTACCAATGGGCATATATCTTGCCAGGATGGTTATTGTTTTAACTCAAAGGATTCATGACTATGTAAGATGGTTACTTTTCTCCTTTAGGAGCATGTATAATACCTTCCAGCAGTATGAAAGCTAGTCAGTAGGGCTGAATTTTCCAGGTGAGTGCCATCTTGATTTCTCTGTATTTTAAGCATAAAATGTGTAGTGTCTTCAGCAAGAGAGTCTTGCCATTGAGTTCTAGAAAGCAACATTGACAAGAGCCTGTAATGTTTAGGAGTCTATAGGACTTTACTTGCCAATAATTTCAAAGAAGTAACCCATTATTGCCACCAGGCTTTTTATTTTTGGTGTCTAGTATGAGCATTGGTGCCCCATTTGGGATTTTAAGGTAACTAAAACTATTTGTGTGTGTGTGTCTGTGTGTGCATGTATTCTTCTACAATAGATTTCCATATGACTATTTTTGACATATTCTTAGTGTTATTCTTCCCCATATTCCTCCTCTGTCTTGCCCTCTCACCCCACTCCCTATTTATCCCACCCATTCCATTATTTCTCCCATTTCTGTATACCACTATGTTCTCCCTTGAAATACCATCCCCATGGCTATCTTGATTTCCTGACCATTTCTTTCATACTGTAGTCTATGCTATTTGTTGTTTGAATGATCTCCTCAAAAATAATCCTAACTGTATTTTATCATAGCAACAGAATAATAACAAATAACAAATTCTTCCCAGCTATACTCTCCTTTCTGTTCTGTATTTTTGCTTTTTAAAAAAATCCAATATCGCTAATAATGAAATCTAATGAAGATTAAAGTTTTTTATGAGTGTACAATTTTATGCATATTTGACGTGGTGCATGCTTTACCACTGTGGAAGGAAAGGAGTACTTAAATGAAATTTCTTTCCTCAGTACTAACTGATGAATCACTTAATTAGGTAATTGTGACCTTAGGAAAAGACCATGCTTGTATTTATTTTGTAAGTCAATTCAATAGATTGACCACACAAATTAGAATAGCGCATATTTAGTACAATTTTGAAACAGTTGAATCTAGAAATTTAGAATTTGTGTATCAGTAAATAATAAATTTACAGGGGAAAGCTATCGTGTCACTTCTTTGGAGTGAAATGATATGGTCCACTTGAATTGTTGGCATTGTGATTAACAGAGTAGGGAATGTAAAAATCATGAGTTCTTGTCCACAGTTACAGCACAATTGTCACCATCAAGTTTACCTCTGTTCTACCTTAGCTACACAGTATTCCTTGTTTCTCACTATTTCCTGGTATGCTTAACTTCTGTAATTATAAACTCAGCTATGTCTCAATGTGAGAGCAAAGGTGAGAAGTGATTGAGTAGGAAGTCTATTAGAGGGGACATTGAGATGGCTTAAGTAGGTAATGGCATCTGCTGCCAAGCCTAATGACCTGAGTTTGATACCTGGGACATACAAGCTGGAGGTAGAGAGGTAACTAGTAATTTGTCCTCTGACTTCCAAATGCTAAATAGTGGCACTCTCTCTGTCTCTCTGTCTCTCTGTCTCTCTCTCTCTCTCACGCACACACACGCACACACACACACACACACACACACACACATTCTCTAAAATACAATGAAGAAAGAAAAGGTTTTTTTTTTAATTTAGGTTAAAAACAATCTTGTTTTACATGTCAATCCCAGCTCCCTCTCCCTCCCCTTTCCCTTCTCTCCCTTCCTCCCCCTCCCTCCCCCCCACCAGGTCCCCCAATCCCCCTAATCTATGGGGCCTTGAGTAGTATTTATCCCTGGTGTACAAATAAACTTTGAGTGCCCAAGCCACAATATGGGAGGCTCTCTCAGCCAGAACTCTTGGAGGAGGGCCTAGGCCCTGCCCTGGATGAAATGACAGTTACTGGAGATCCACCATGGAGTGAGTGCCTCACCCTCCTTGGCGAAAGGAAAGTTTTTTGAGAGGGCAGAAAAGAGAACATAAGAATGTAAGATTTTAATGGGGGAGGAGGAGGAAAGGGTCCTTAAATTCTTGCTCAGGACTGATTTTTTTTTTTTTTTGCTCTAGCAAAAGGATAGAAAATATATTTTTCCTCTGGCCTATCGGAATATATTGGATGATATTTTTCAGGCCTGAGTTCTGGTTACCTTTTCTAAAAAGAGCCTTTGTTTATTATGCCTCTTGGTTACAGTTTTGGTATGGGGTTTGTTACACATCAAGCAGTGTAAGGTTTTCATGGGGTAGGTTTGGATGCTAAATACTAGAATAAAACTTGATGGTGTATGGAAACCAATAGCTTTCCCAAGGTAATTCTCATTTAAAGTATTAAAATTAGGAAAGTGTTTTAGCGTTCTGTCGCTGCAAAGAGAGACATCATGACCATGGCAAATCTTCCAAAAGAAAGCATTCATGTGGTGATTTTTATCATCTAACAAATAAAGTTTGCCTAAGGATCAGAGCCCAGAGCTAGCCACACTGGATAACCATAGAGGTCAGCAATGGTACCATATACCTTTAATTCTAGCACTCAGAAGACAGAGACAGACACATCTCTGTGAGTTCAAGGCCATCCTGGGCTACACGAAATTGAATTTGTCACACAAGTTCATCCCAGCACTTGGGATCACATGCCTTTAATCCCAGCACTAGGGAGGCAGAGACAGGAATGATATTGCTGGGCAGAGAGGGGAATGTAAGGTGGGAGGAGACAAAAGAGAGATGCAGTCTGAGGATTCTTAGAGATGGATGCAGTCTAGGTAGGCATTGTGGTCTGAGCAGCAGTTAGTCTGAAGCAGTCTGAGGAGGCAGTCTATTGACAGGATCACTCCTTTGGTCTGAGGTAGAGGTAAGAGCTAATATCTGGCTGCTTTGCTTCTCTGATCTTTAAGCTTTCCTCTCCTAATATCTGATTCTGTTTTTTTTAATTACTATTAAGATCTAGTAGAACTTTTATTATCAAGATCTATTAGAACACATTTAACTGGGGCATGCTTACAGTTTTAGAGATTTAGTTTATTATCATCATGGCAGAAAGCAGCAACATGCAGGCAGACATGGTACTGAAGGAGCCGAGAGTTCTACATCTTGATCTGTAGACAGCAGGAAGAGAGCCACTGGGCCTGACTTGAACTTTTGAAAACCTTACAGCCCATCTCCTGTGATACATTCCCTCTAACATGGCCACACTTTCTAATCCTTTCAAACAGTTCCACTCCTGGTGACTAAGCATTCAAATCTATGAGCCTTATGGAGGCCATATATATAAAATTTAAATTAGAAACAAGTTTGTTTCACATGTCAATCCCAGCTCCCTCCCCTCCCTTCCTCCCCTGTCCTCCCCACCAGGCCCCCCAGTCCCCCACCCAGTCTCCACTCCTTTCCCCAGGGAGGTTGAGGCCCTCCATGTGGGATCTCCAGAGTCTGTCATTTCATCCAGGGCAGGGCCTAGGCCCTTCCCCATGAGTCCAGGCTGAGAGAGCATCCCTCATTGTGGGATGGGCACCCAAAGTCCATTTGAATGCCAGGGATACTGATCTACTACCCAAGGCCCAATAGATTGCCTAGGCCTCCTCACTGACATCCACATTCAGGGGTCTGTATCAGTCCCATGCTGGCCTCTCAGTTATCAGTCTGGAGTCCAAGAGCTCCCCCTTGTTCAGGTCAGCTGTCTCTATGGGTTTCACCAGCCGGGTCTTGACCCTTTTGTTCATCATTCCTCCCTCTTTGTCACTGGGTTCCAGGAATTCAGGTCAGTGTTTAGCTGTGGGTTTCTTGGAGGCCATTATTATTCAGACCCTCACACAAAGTATGATTTTTATTATGTCAGTTTCTTTTTTTTCCAGAGTCACTTTACCTTCTTGTTTTTCTATTGCCCTTCCTCATCCCCAAACCCCTCTCTTTGATCCCTTTTCTTGCTTTCATGTCACATGTCATCTGTTACTTTCTCCTTTTTATCATCTCTTCCTTTCTTTAAGATTTATGATTTCTTTCTCCTTTTTCATGGCCCCATTTCTTCTTTCATATCCTCACATATATAGTTGTACATTCCTAAGTGTGTATATAAATTCAAATCTTTAGTTAATGTAAGACACTAAACATGTGCTATATTTCTGAGCCTGGCTGATTTGATTTAACATAATGATCTCTAGTTCTAGATATTGCTATGTCATTTTCTGCCTGGTTCCACAGCTGCCTTTCTCCAAATGAACACACAAATGCTATATTAACTATGAAACTATTGACTGGTGGCTTGGGCTTCTTATTGGCTAGCTCTGTCTTACTAACCCATAGCTACTAATCTATGTATTTCCGCACGGTCTTACCTTACCAGACAATGCCTGACTCGCATCCTTTCTTCCCAGGCTCACATGACGACTCCTCTCTGCCTATAAGCCAGTTTCCTGCAAATGTCATGATTTCACTTTTCTTTTTTCTATATAAAATTACATTGTGTATGTGTATTGCATTTATCTACTCATTTGTTGATGTACATTTAGGATGGCTACCTTTCTTATTTATTGTGAATTGTGTAGCATTAAGAATGGATATGCAGCTGAACTCAAGAAAGCCAGTAACAGAGAGGGAGGACTGATGATCAAAGGGATTAAGACCGGGCTGGTTTAACCCCCAGAAACAGCTGACCAGACAAAGGTTAACTCTTGAATCCCAGGCATCAGCCTGGGAATCCAGCATGGGACTGATCAAGACCCCTTGAATCTGGGTGTCAGTGAGGAGGCCTAGGGAATCTATTGAGCCTTGGGCAGCAGATCAGTACCCATCCCAAGTATACACACGGACTTTGGACTCCCATAGAACAATGTGAGGTGCACTCTCACCCTGAACTCTTGGGGAAGGGTCTAGGCCCTGCCCTATATGAAATGACAGACTATGTACACCCCCATGGAGGGCCTCACCCTCCCTGGGGGAATGAGGGGATAATGGGGGGGGTTGGGGGGACGGCACGGGAGGAGGGGAGGGAATGGGAGAGGGACCTGGAACTGACTTGTGAAGGAACCTCGTTTCTTATCTAAATTTAAACTGAAAAAAAAAAAAGATTCAGTAACTAGGAAAATCTAAAATCCATGAGCAAGGTCCAATGGAAAGACCCCTATCACTTGTACTATTTGTTCTAACAAAAGAGCAATGTTGGGTATAATGCCATGAATTTTGAGAATCGCCTAATAAATACTGTTATTCCCCAGAAAAAAAAAAAGAATGGATATGCACATATCTCTGTTGACTTAGAATCCTTGGAGTGTGTATCGGAAGCCTATGGTAATTGTATTTTCAGGGTTTTTTTGTTGTTGTTTGTTTTTTATTTTTAAGAATTGCCACACTGACTTCCATGGTGACTACCAATTTACCTTAAAACCAGTAGTATGTAGAGCTCATCTTTCACTACATCCTCTCCAGTATTTGTTGCCTTTTGTTTAATAATGACTATTCTGACTGTAATGAGATGGAATCTTAAGGCCATTTTAATTTGCATTTCTCCACTGTCAATAGGTGTTAAACACTTTTTTCAGATATTGGCAGTTTGTGTTTATTTATTTTGAGAATTGCATATGCAGTACATTAGCCATTTATGGATTTGAATGGGAGTTTGTGTGTGTGTGTTTGTGTGTGTGTTTCCTATATTTTAGACATTAATGGATAACTGACAGACACACTTCCTCCCATTCCATAAGCTATGCTCTCACTCTAGTGACTTCTTTTTTCTACAGAAGCTTTTTAAATTTTTTATAATTCTACCCATTTGTTCTCAGGATTACTTCATATGGCACTGAGTCTTTTTCATAAAATCCTTGTCTATACCTTTTTAAAAAAAGTATTTTACCTATGTTTTCTTCTCTCAGTTTCAGTGTTTAAGGCTTTATGTTGAAATCTTTGATTATTCCAGGGGGTTTTGTTTGTTTGCTTTATTTTGTTTTGTTTAGTTGAAGTTGGGTGTGGGGTAGCAAGACTTCATTGAATCTGCTTGGCTGCTTAAATGGTATAACAATAAATACAGTAGACATGTTATCTATATATATTGTTGAGGAATGAAGGAACACAATTTTAAGAGAAATATAGGCCTATCAAGCCTCCCCCACCATAAAAAGGAGTGTATAAAGTATTTGATGATGATGGACTTGAGACAGGTTGATTAGTGTAAGAGAAATCATTCTAGATAAAGTAGGGCTAACTTTAATTATTAATTAAATTATACTCTTTCATTAAATTATACTCTAATTTGCTTCTGGTTTAAACACATCTGCACACATGTGTATAGTTACTGATTTCACTTGCCAGGCAGGAATTTAGGATCATTTGATATGACCTGTTATGAAATGTCATATTTATATGACCATATTATGTTTAGTGTCCAAAAGCTTTTTTACTTGAAAGTTTCTTTTCTATATGTACTTTATTGCTGCTTTTTTCTAATCATTTATGTCCTCAAAAATCAAAATAACTTTAATTTTGAGGATCATATAATTTTTAATATTCTGTGAACATGATGAGAGCCAGTTTGTTGTTTAGGGGTTATATATATATATATATAGTTCAGTGATGGAGTGTGAGCACTTGCTTAAAGAATACATGAGGTCCTGAGTGTTGGAATAAGATTACCATATACAGAATAGGAGTGACGTACGTTAATTTTATTGGGGAGAAAGCACTTACATGAGAAACCGATAACCCAGGGTCAGTGCTCTAAGGATCTAATCTCAGCTGCCCTCCAAGATCCGGCCGGAACCCTGCCAGAGACAGCCTGTTCCCTCCTGAAGCCTAAATCTCACACACCCCATACATACCTGTGGTCACACACAAATGGGTGTGGTCATCACCACAGGAGCCTAGTAAGATCTCTCTCTACACCTGAGCTCAGTTCCCAAGCACCACTAAAAACATGGGCATCTTTTAAAATGAGGGAAATGTGAATTAAAACCATTTTTGATTTTAGTCTAACCCTGGTCATAATCCTAAAACCAGGAAAACAGCTGATAGCAAAGACTAGAGAGGATATGGGGAAAGGAAACCCTCATTCACTATTGGTTGTATTACAAACGATGCAGCCACTACTGTGGAAATCATCATGGAGAATTCTCAGAAAGCTGAAATAGACTTATTACCCACCTATATCACCTGTTAGCATATGCCCAAAGGACTTGACATTCCAGACCCACAGATGTCATAGAGGGGTCACTTCAAACCACGAGAAAACAGATATTTATATTAAGCAGCATATTACAGTAGCAAAATTACTGTTAGAAAGTAGCAATGAAAATAATTTTATGGTTGGAAGTCACCACAATATGAGGAACTGTATTAAAGGGTTACAGCATTAGGAAGGTTGGAAACAACTGGTTTAGACAATCTTAGACATGATACAGATGATAGAAATATCAGTAAAGGATTTTAGATGGTTAGAAGTCTTCGGTGCGTTAGCCTCATGAACAATTAAGTCCAGATATGTCATAGTTTCAACTAAAGATAGGAGTCTCAAATTAAGTGTTTAAAAAGCTGTCTGTGACATGGAAAATAAATTGACCCTCCTTTGATTTTTTTCATTTAAAAACATATTCTTGGGAATTTCATACATTGTATTTTGATCATATTCATCCATTTCCTCCAGATCCATTCCTTATTCCATAATACTCAGTGTGTGCTCATTCCTTTTTTAAAAAATTATTTACTCCTACAACTTCTTCCATATCTGCCTCACTCCTCCTCAAAATTCTTGAAGTCTTCTTTAATTACTATTGTTTTACACACACACACACACACACACACACACACACACACACACACACACACCTGACAAGTTCAATTAGTGTTGTTCACATGTATGTGTTTGGGGATGACCATTTGGGATTGGGTTGTCCCTGAAGAAGATTAATTCCTTCTTTCAGCAGCTTTAATTGCCTATAACTCTTCATCTAAGTGAGATTGCCTCCATCCACTTGGCATATGAACTGTGGCTGTCATTTTGCATGTGTTTAGGAAACCACATTTTTGAGACATCATGTGTACAGCTTCCCTGTCACCATAGAAGACACTGTTGTGCAGCAGATATCCTGAGCCTTAGGTGTATAAGTTGTATTGTACATGTATCAGTTGGCACTGAGTAACCCATGATCTGTTGTTTTCTGCATTTTGACCAGTTGTATAATGGCATCTGCTGCAAAAAGAAGCTACTTTAATGGATAAAAGCTACTCTTATCCTATAATAATAAGTATTTGTAGTGTAGTTAGAAATTATACTGGTTTAATAAAGTAAATAGCAGTAGTAGGCTCTCCTATGGCCCCAGACCTTACTAGCCACAGGTAGTTGGCTAGGGTTACAATACTAGGAATGAATTCCTTTAAATCCAATTTATATATTTGTTGGTTACTCATGATCTTATTGCCACTATTATACCCTTAGGGATGGCTTGCTGTGCTAGTCATTGTTGTGGTATGTAGGCTTTAACATCAGGGCAAGACTGCTCATTGTGGTCCCCTCCCCCCCTTTCCAGCTTGTGTAGCACTCTCTGGTACCATGAGATCTAGTGCTCAGGAAAAGGCTTTCATGTTAGTTATAGCTGGATTCCTTAAAGTCCTATGTCCAGAATGTGTGGTATCATCAGCAATAAGGTTTTACCTTAATTCTGGAAGGGAATCACTGACAATGGCAATAGCCTAGATTGTTTTGGGAATCTCTTAGATTCCCTTGACCGACAACTTAAATGATCATTTTCCATGCCTGGTACTAGGGGTTTTGTTAGATCATCTGTGGCTACTGGAAAAAATATTATCACCACATGTGACATAACTTCATTCACAATGTAAATTTATATGTGTGTGTGTGTACATATATGTTTGTATATGTAAAATAATATTTCCCTGTGACTTTTCCAAACATCCTTTGTGTTATTTCCTTCCCTCTCCCTCAACCTTTATATTGCCTCTTCTTGCCACTTCCTAATTAAAGTCACACACCTTCCCCCATTTGTGATATTTCCCCTACATAACACCTATGTCTGTCTACTCCCCTCCCTATGACTCCTCTCTTGCACCTGTATCTCTGTTACCTCACTCATTAAACTATATATTAGTTTTATGCATTCGCCTGCAGATGTCATAATTTCATTTTTATTTATAGCTGAATAGTATTCCATATTGTATCTATATACATTTCATTATCCATTCTTCAGTTGAAGAACATTTAGGCTGTTCCCATTTCCTAAATAGAGTGACAAAGAATGAGGCTGAGAAAGCATTAACTTTCAGTGTATTTAAGTATCCCAAAGACTGAAAGAAAACAAGCCTTCATCCAGCTGGTCCACAACATGACAAGTTGGGGAACATCAAACAAAGATCCAAATACCTACCCAACAAAAACAAGGCCAGATTACCATACCAAGAAACACTTCAAACAGCCTGAATCCAGGTTAAATTATAATATCCCATTTTAAAACATAACAAACAAACAAACAAAAGACCCTCTAAGAACATCAATGACCAAGGCAATGTTTTGCAGAAACAGCAAGAAAAGCAACTTAGCTGATACACAAGACAAGGACTTCAAAATAACTATTGTGAATATGTTCAAGGAACTTAGAGGATATAGCTAAATTCTTGAATGAATACCACAGGAACACATTGTTAAATGAAATAGTAAAAACAGTTTGAGATATGAAAATAGAGTTTAATAGAGATATATTCTTTAATAAACACCTAACTGGATTAAAATTCAAAATGGAAAGGCTCGGGAAGTAAAATATAGTCCTCAGAGGAAAGCCTCACCAACAAAGTTAATAAAGTGGAAGAGAATGAGGGATGATATGATTGTAAAGTAACTTTTAAAAGGTAGAAGAGAGATTATCAAGTCTCAAAGATAGTATTGAATAATCATTCAATCAAAGAAAATGTTGATGTCCATGGGTTGTATTGTTGCTAGAAGCTATGATATCCATTGGTCTGTACTGCCACTGAGGGCCATGATGGTGTCTGTGGTTTGTACTGGCCATGTGGATATCTGTAGTCCATGTTATCACTAAAGGCTGTGTTGATGTCTGTGGTCTATGCTCCTAGAGGAGACCATGCTGATGTCCATGGTTTATGCTGACCCCCAGAGGCTACGTGGATGCCAGTAGTCCATGTTACCACTGAAGGCCATGTGGATGTCCATGGTCTGTGCTGCCATCTGAATCCATGTCCATGGGCCATGTTGCCACTGGAAGCATGGAAGGGCCATGATGGTGTCTGTGGTCCATGCTGGCTGTGTAAATGTTTGTGGTCTGTGCTTCCACTGGAGGCTACATTGATATCTGTGGTCTGTTATCACTGAAGACAATGTTGATGTCTGCGATCTGTGCTGCCCCTGGAGACCACATTGAGATCTGTGTGTTGATGTCTATGGTCAATGTTATCACTGAGGGCCATGTGGATGTCTGTGGTCTGCTGCCACCAAAACAAAAAACAAAAACACAAAACAAAAAACAGCAAGGAAGACTAGACAGGAAGCCATTGAAGATAACTTTTAAAAATTGTGATAGAGTTGCTGAAATGTATGGTATAACAATAAGTACAATAGACATGTTATCTATATATATTGTTGAGGAATGAAGGAACAAAATTTTAAGAGAAGTAAAGGCCTATCAAGCCTCCCCAACCACAAGAAGGAATGTATAAAGTATTTGATGATGGGCTTGAGAAAGGTTGATTAGTGCTAAGAGAAATTATTCTAGAAAATGTAAAAGAAATGGATAAATTTCTAGATATATATGACTTACAAAAATTAAATCAAGAAGTACCTAATCTAAATGTATCTATAATATGATTTAGATAAGGTAATCCAAAGTCTTCAGCTGAAAAAAGCCCAGGGCTAGATTGACTAAGCACAGATTTCTACCAGATCTTCAAAGTGACACCAATACTTTTCAAATTATTCTGTAAAATAGAAACTGAAGAAACATTTCTATATTATTTTTACAGAGCCAAAAGTTACCCTGATAACAGAAAATATGGTCCAATATGTCTGAACATAGATGCAAAAATTTTCAGTAATCTGTTTGCAAGCTATCTTAGTTAGGGTTTCTATTGCCATGAAGAGACACCATGGCCATCACAACTCTTATAAAGGAAAACACTGGCTTATAGCTTCAGAGGTTTAGTCTGTTATCATCATGGTGGGATATGGAGGCATGCAGGCAGACATGGTTCTGGAAAAGGTGTTGAAAGTTCCACATATTGATCTGCAGGCAGCAGGAGACTGTGTGCCACAGTGGGCATAGCTTGAATGTATGAGACCTCAAAACCCGCCCCCACAATAACACACTTCCAAGAAGGTCACAGCTCCTAATAGTGCCACTTCTATGGGCAAGCATTCAAAAATATGTGTCTATGGGGGGTAATTCTTATTCAAACCACCACACAAACAAAATTTAAGTCCACATAAAAAAATTATCTGCTGTGACTAAGTTGGCTTCATCCCAGAGATATATGATGGTTCAGCATATATAAAACTGTAAACATAATCCACTGCCTAAATAAAATAAATGACAGAAACCATATGATCATCTAACTCACTGTAGAAAAGACCTTTGGGAAAATCTAACATCTCTTAACAATAAGTCACAGAGTCACAGGGAGACATACTTCAACATAATAAAGGCAAATACACATCGTCACAGTGAACATCACTCTAAACATGAAGAAATTCAAAGCTTTTCTACTGAACATCAGGAACAAGACAAGGATGTTCACACTAATACTGTTTACTAGATGCTTAAAGTCTGAACTAGAGCAGTGTAACAAGTGAGAGAGATTAAGGGACTATATAGAAAAGGAAAAAGTCAATATACCTTTATTGCAGATGTTATGAATTATACATAAAACACCCTAAAGTCTCCACCAGGAAATTTTTACAAAGTAGTATAATACTAAATCAATCCACATAATTTTCCTTCCTTTAGACAAGTGACATATTGAGAACAGAATAAACAGTACCATTCACAGTAACCTCAAAAAGTCATTTGCATCAGTCTAAGGAAGACTTGTATAATAAGAATTTTAAAACATTGAAGAAAGAAATTGAAGATAAAAGAAGACAGGAAAAAACTGATGTAAGCAGAGATGGCAAGACCTCTCATACTTACTGTAGTGGTATATTATTTATGATTTGTTAAAGCTTGACTGAGGATTCAGAAAAACAAGGTCATCCATGAGCCATAGAATCCAATCACACACCTTTAATCACAGCAGCCAGAAGCTAGGAGGTGGTGGTATACACCTTTAATCCTTGGATTTGGAATTAAGCGATAGATGGATCTCCATGATTCCAAGGCTACCCAGATCTACACAAGAGTGAATCAGTATAAAAGAGAATTACAGCTCACACCTTTAATCCCAACATTAGGCAAGTATGTAAGACAGAAGTGACTGCAGTTCCCATCCTGGCAGGAGCCAACCCACCTAGAGACTGCCAGCATCCCAGTCCCTTTCTCCACCCACGGGACTAGGTAGGCCTGGGCTTGTTTCCAGTCTGCCTTCCTGTGCCTGGGGACTGCGAACTGCGGTTCCCATGCCAGCGGAAGCCAACCCACCAAGAGGCTGCCAGCATCCAAGTCCCTTTCTCCATCCACGGGACAGGTGAGGTAAGCACAGGTCTGTTTCTAGACCCGCTGTCCTATACCCTGCTTGCAACCATCTGAGGCCTCGGACTGAGTACTTCGTTCATTCGGATCCCTTCCTAACAGGGTCCAGCACACGCTGAGACTTTCAAAACCTCAGTACTAGAAGTATCTCCATCCATGGGAAAAGGAGAGCTGCCAGAGTATTAGAATTGCTTGCACCCACCAGAAGGTAATAATGGTCCTGTACCCACCAGAAGAGGAAGAGACTCCATCTGCATCCATTGGAAGAAGGGATGGGAAAGAGACAATATAAAAACACACCCAGCAACAACAACAACAAAAAAAACCAATGTGACACCGCCAGAGTCCTCAGAGACTGTACACCTGAACATCCCAATACAGATGAAGCATAAGAGAATGACCTTAAAAACAATATCATGAAAATGATAGAGGTCCTCAAAGAGGATATGAGAAAATCCCTTAAAGAAATGGAAGAAAAAATAAACCAAATATTCAAAATCGACCACATACTTGGCAGCATTGCAAACCTCAACAGGTACAAAAAAATTGGAATAACTCCATGTATCTTCTCAGACCACCATGCTTTAAAGTTAGAATTCACCAACACAAATTGCAGAAAACGTAAAAGTTCATGAAATTTGAATAATGTGCAATTGCACCATTCCTTGGTCAAAGTGAAATAAAAAAAAAAGAAATTAAAGACCTCCTAGAATTCAATGAGAATGAAGACACAGCATATCCAAACTTATGGGACACTTTGAAAGCAGTGCTAAGAGGGAAGTTCATAGCACTAAGTGTCCACATGAAGAAACTGGAGAATAGTCACACTAGAGAATTATCAGCACAGTTGAAAGCTCTAGGACAAAAAGAAGCAAACTCACCTCAGAGGAGTAGATGCCAGGAAATAATCAAATTGAGGGCTGAAACCAATAAAGTAGAAACTAGGAAAAATAAACAAAGAATCAATGTAACAAAGAGTTGGTACTTGGAGAAAATTAATAAGATAGACAAACCTTTATCCAAACTTACCAAACAGTGGAGTGTGAACATACAAATTAACAAAATGAAAAGGGGGACTTAACAGACACTGAGGAAACCCAGAGAATCATCAGGTCATACTTTGAAAACCTGTACTCCACAAAATTCGAAAATTTAAAGGAAATGCACCATTTTATGGGTAGATATCACTTGCCAAAACTAAATCAAGAACAGATAAGCAATTTAAATAGACCTATAACCCCTATGGAAATAGAAGCAGTCATCAAAAGTCTCCCAACCAAAAAAAGCCCAGGTCCAGATGGCCTCAGTGCAGAATTCTACCAGAAATTCAAAGAACAGCTTATACCAATTCTTCTCAAAGTATTCCACATAATAGAAGCAGAAGGGTCTTTACCAGACTCTTTTTATGAGGCTTCAATAACTTTGATCCCCAAGCCACACAAAGACACAACTAAGAAAGAGAACTTCAGACCAATATCACTCATGAACATTGATGCAAAAATACTCAATAAAATACTGGCAAATCGGATCCAAAAATCATCCACTGTGATCATGTAAGCTTCATCCCAGTGATGCAGGGATGGTTCAACATACGAAAATCTGTCAATATAATTCACCATATAAACAAACTGAAAAGGAAAAATCACATGGTCATCTCACTAAATGCTGAAAAAAACCTTTGACAAAATCCAACACCCCTTCATGATAAAGGTCCTGGAGAGATCTGGGATAACAGGAAAATACCTAAACATAATAAAAGCTATCCACTGCAAACAAACAGCCGACATCAAACTAAATGGACAGACTTAATGCAATTCCTCTAAAATCAGGAACAAGACAGGGCTGTTCCCCCTTTCCATACCTCTTCAATATTGTACTTGAAATTCTAGCTAGAGAAATAAGACAACAAAAGGAGATCAGGGGAATGCAAATTGGAAAAGAAGAAGTCAAACTTTCACTATTTACAGATGATATGATAGTTTACAAAAATGACCCAAAAAACTCTACCAGGGAACTGCTACAACTGATAAACACCTTGAGCAAAGTGGCAGGCTACAAGATCAACTTAAAAAAAACATCAGTAGCTCTACTATGTACAGATGATAAGGGTCTAGAAAGGAAAGAGAGAAACATTACCCTTTACAATAGCCACAAAGAACATAAAGTACCTTGGGGTACCACTAACCAAACAAGTGAAAGACCTGTATCGCAAGGACTTTGAGTCTTTAAAGAAAGAAATTAAAGAAGACACAAGAAAATAGAAAGATCTCCCATGCTCTTGAAGTGGTAAGATCAATGTATTTACAATGGCAATCTTGCCCAAAGCAATCTACAGATTCAATGCAGTCCCCATCAAAATCCCAGCACAGTTCTTCACAGACCTTGAAAAAACAATTCTCTACACTATATGGAAAAATAAAAGACCCAGGATAGCCAAAACAACCCTGTACAACAAAGGAATGTCTGGAGGCATCACCATCCCTGACTTCAAGCTCTATTGCAGAGTTATAGTTCTGAAAACAGCTTGGTATTGGCACAAAAATAGATACGTAGACCAATGGAATCAAATTGAACACCCTGATATTAACCCACAGACCTACCACCATTTGATTTTTGACAAAGAAGCTAAAAGTGTACAATGGAAAAAAGAAAGCATCTTCAACAAATGGTGCTGTCATAAGTGGATGCTGACATGTAGGCAACTGTAGATAGATCCATGTCTATCACCATACACAAAACTTAAGTCCAAGTGGATCAAAAACCTCAACATAAATTCAGCCACACTGAACTTCTTAGAAGAGAAAGTGGATGGTACCCTTGAACGAATTTGTACAGGAGATAGCTTCCTGAACATAACACCATTAGCACAGACACTGAGGCCATCAATTAATACATGGGACCTCCTGAAATTGAGAAGCTTCTGTAAGGCAAAGGACACAGTCAACAAGACACAAAGGCAGCCCATCGAATGGGAAAAGATATTCACCAACCCCACATCGGACAGAGGGTTGATCTCCAAAATTTATAAAGAACTCAAGAAGCAAGTCTCCAAAACACCAAAAGATCCCATGAAAATTGGGGTATAGAACTAAATATAGAGTTTTCAATAGAGGAGTCTAGAATGGATGAGACACACTTATGAAGGTGTTCAGTATCCCTAGCCATCAGGGAAATGCAAATCAAAACAACTCTGAGATACCATCTTCTGTCAGAATGACTAAAATCACAAACACCATTGACAGTTTATGCTGGAGAGGATTTGGAGAAAGGGAAACACTCCTCCACTGCTGATGGGAGTGCCAACCCGTACAGCCATTTTGGAAATCAGTATGGCAGTTCCTCAAGAAAATGGGAATCAGTTTACCGTAAGATCCAGCAATTTCACTCTTAGGCATATACCCAAAAGATGCACACTCTTGCAAGGATGTCTCTTTCACGATGTTCATTACAGCATCATTTGTAATAGCTAGAGCTGGAAGCAATGCAGATGTCCCTCAACTGAAAAGTGGATGGAGAAAATGTGGTACATTTACACAATGGAGTACTACTCAGTGGAAAAAACAATGAAATCTTAAAATTTGCGGGCAAATGGATGGCACTAGAAGAAACCATCCTGAGTGAGGTAACCCAGTCACAAAAAGACAAATATGGCATGTTCTCACTCATCTATGGATTTTAGACATGGAGCAGGGGAATGCCAGCCTACAATCCCATTGCCAGAGTCTGTGAAACAGGGAGGACCCCAAGAGAGATATGCAAGTACCCCAGAGAAAGGGAATGGGACAGCATCTCCTGAGAGGATTAGGAACATTGTGGGAGGGAAGAGGGAGCTGGGAAATAGAGAAGGTGAGAAGAAGAGGAGAGTGGAGGACATGGGGGAACAGGAAGGTTGAGTTCAGGGAAGAATAGAGCAGAGCAGGATGAGTGATACCGTAATAAAAGGAGTCATTATAGGTTTAAGGAAAGATCTGCCACTAATGAGATCTTCAGAGGTCTACAAGGATGACACTTAACTGGCAAACTAAGCACTAGTGGAGAGGCTACCTTAAGCTCCCTTCCCGCATAATGAGATTGATGACTACCTTATATGCCATTCTAAAGCCTTCATCCAGAGGCTGATGCAAGCAGAGACAGACACCCACAGCTAAACATTGAACTGAACTCCTGGAACCCGGTTGCAGAGAGGGAGGAGTGATGAACAAATTGATCAAGCTCGGGCTGGTGTAGCGCACAGAAACTGATGATGTGAACAAGGGGGAGCTCATGAACCTCAGACTGATTGCTAAGAGGCCAGCATGGGGCTGATCCAGACCCTGTAAATTTGGGTTTCAGTGAGGAAGCCTTGGCAATCTATGGGACTTGGGGTAGTAGAGTAGTACGTATCCCTGCCATACAAATGGACTTTGGGATCCCATTCCACATCAAGTGATGCTCTCTAAACCTGAACACATGGGGAAGGGCCTAGCCCTGCCCTGGATGATATGACAGACTTTGGAGATGCCCCATGGAGGGCCTGACCCTCCCTGGGGTCAAGTGGGGATGCGGGGAGAAGATGGGAAGATGAGAGAGCTGGGTTTGACATGTGAAGCAAGCTTGTTTCTAATTAAAATTTTTAAAAAGATTTTAAAAAATGAGAGACAGAAGCAAGGTCTCAGAGGGGCCTTTTTTTTCTTCAGCCATACAGAGGAGAGGCAGCAGTCTAACGCTTAGCCTGAGCTAGAGACTGGCTGCTTTGCTTTTCTGATATTCAGCTTGACCCCCAGTACCAATCTCTTGAGTCTTTTATTTATTCGTGTTACAATTTATGAATTGGTAGGATTAATATTGTGGTCATGGCCATTTTACCAAAAACAACCTACATATTCGATGCATTCTCTATCAAAATACCAAAATGGGTCTTCTCAGAAACTGGAAGTAACAATCTTAAGTTTCATATGGGAGCACAAAACGACCAGGATGACTAAAACAATCCTGAACAATAAAAGAACTGCTGGAGGTATCACTATTTCTGGTTTTAATTTATACTGCAGAGCTATAAAAACAACAACAACAAAACCTCATGGTACTGACATAAAAACAGACACATAGATCAATAGAACAAAACTGAAGACTCAGACATTCATTAAGTCCCCATACCTGAAGACACCTGATTACAAAGAAGACAAAAATACACACTGGAGAAGTAGCAACATCTTCGACAAATGGTACTGGGCAAGCTGGATAACTACATGTAGAAGAATAAAACTAAATTCATATTTCTTAATCTGCAAAAATTTCAGTTCCTAATGTATCACAGACCTCAACATAAGACCTGATGGCCTCAATCTAGTAGAGAAAAACACAGAATATGTTTAAACTTAGAAGATTAGGAAAGGACTTTCTGAACCAGGAGCCCAGTAACACAAGCATCAAACCAATAATTGACAGATGGACATTAAACTAAAAAGCCTCTTTTACAGCACAGAACACTATTATGTCAGTGAAGAAGCAGCCTACACAATGAAAATGTTTTCATTTTACTAATTATGCATCTAACATGAGTTAAGCATTTAGGATATGCAGTAAATATAAAAACAACTAAATGTTAAGAAAACATAACCCAAGTTAGGGAGGTATTGAACTAAACTGAGTTCTCAAAACACTGAAAAACCTTTTAAAAATGTTCAAACCTAAGTCATCAAGGAAATGGGAATTAATACTATTTTCATCTTATACCAGTTATAATGGGTTAAAGAGCTACATATGAAAACCAAATTCACACAGATACATAAAATGATATTTGATGTTCACAAATTTTCATGTATAAAAAAGAAAATCATAAAACATGACAAAGTTTGATTAAAACATACAATAAGTACAAAACATCTGTATGAGAAATGCTTGTGCTTTATAAAATTGATAATTATTACTTAGGATCTATGAAACTATTTTGGAATTCTTAAAAGCCCAAAGCCTAATTATAATGTGTCAGAGGGAAAGTCTGAATAGAGAATGTATGAAAATATACTACACCTTAGTAATAGGAAAATTCAAATTAAAATGACAATTTTGTAATTATGTGTTTGAAAAATGTTTTATATCAGCTTTTGATGATCATTTAATGAAAATAGGATGTCAGATTTAAATTGATTTATTTTAATATCTCAGAGCCACCCAATTCCTCTTATGAATTTCTACTTAGAAGAAAACTCTTACAGTTGAACCAGCAATGCATTTATGAAATAAATAGAAGCTGGTTTGATCCTCTAGCAAATTTGTACCTTGTGACAATTAAAGAATTTCAAGCCATTATATTTAGTCTGTATCATGTGCTGGTTTCCTTTTGCTATTGTAACAAAGATCACAGGTTTTGTGGCTTAACACGGTATATCTTAATCTTGTAATTCTAGTGGATAGCAGTCTGAAATAGTTGTCATTGTGCTATAGGCTGTGTTCATTTTCTGTATCTCTTTCATCCTTTAGAGGTGGATAGTCAGTGGCATTGATCTCCTTTACATGATAAGGAGCTACCAGTAGCCATGAATATCTTATTTCGTACAATTTCATACTTCAGGATTAAATAATAGTGCTATATATTTGCAAAGAGAAGAACTATTAGAAAACAAATATTTGAAAAGAACTAAACAAAATTTGTATAAATAAAATTACTCAAATTAATAAATCAGCAAAGATAAACTTCTTTTAGACAGTAAACTAGATCACATGCCTGCATTTTAAAATTATTTTTAACATTTGTTTATTGTATGTTTATGTATTTGTGCATGTTAGGATGCCATGATGCACACACTTGGAGGACTGAAAAAAGAAAACTGGTGAGATTTGGTTCTTTCCTTCCACCATGTGGGCTCCAGGGATACAACTCAATATCCCAGGCTTAGCAGTATGGAGACTTATTATATGAATGCCCAGCTTTAGTTTATACTTGTTCTACAGCTCTTATAACTTACATTAACCTGTTTCTCTTTATCTATGTTTTGCCTTGTCTTCGGGTATTTTGTTGTTGGTTTTGGGGGACTTTTTTGTTGGTTGGTTGGTTGGTTGGTTGGTTAGTTTTCCCTTTCTTTCATTCTGTTTGTCCTACTTTCCTGCTTCCTCCTTGTCTGACTTGCTTGAGGCTCCCTGACTGACTGGCCCAGGGTGTCTCCCTCTCTTTCTCCCTCCTTCTCTCTTGAGCCTACATTTTTTCCTTCTCCTTATTCTCTCTGCCTGCCAGCCCTGCCTATTTCTCTACTGCCTAGCTATTGACTGTTCAACTTTTTATTAGATCAATCATGTACCGTAGGCAGGCAAAGTGAAACAGCAACACATCTTTATATAGTTAAACAAATGCAGCATGAAGAAATGCAGCAGATCTTTAGGTAGTTAAACAGTTATTCTGCAAAACAAACAAATGCAGCACATCTTTACATAAACAAATATTCTATTCCATAACATAGCAACAAATCATAGGTTCTGGAGCATATATTTGCAGAAAATATGCAACATTGGAAAACAAGGGAGAGGGAGTAGTGGGGCAGGACATAGGATGGGATGGCATGAATAAAAAAAAGTATAATGATCTATATATGAAAAATGTCATAGTGAAACTTAGTCATTTTTTCTTTTTTTTTCAATTTTAAAGCAATCTTTTCTCATTTTACATACCAATCCCAGTTTCTACTCCCCCCATTCTTGCTGCTTCCCCCATGTTTCCCTCACCCCACACTCTCTCCACTCCTTAGAGAAGGTAAAACTTCCCATGGGTTGTCAACAAAGTCTGTCACATCACTTTGAGGCAGGACCAAGGCCCTTTCTCCTACATCTAGTCTGAGCAAGGTATCCCTCCATAAGGAATTGGCTCCAAAAAGTCAGTTCAAGCACCAGGGATAAATCCTGATCCCACTGCCAGTGGCCCCACAGACTGCCCAAGCCACACAACTGTCACCCATATTCAGAGAGGCTGGTTCAGTCCTATGCAGGTTTCCCAGTTGTCAGTCCAGAGTCAGTGATCTCAAGTCAGGATTAACCATTTCTGTGGGTTTACCCATGGTCTTGACCCCTTTACTCATAGTTTCACTCCTCCCTCTCTTTGACTGGACTCTGGGAACTCAGCCCAATGCTTACCTATGGGTCTTTGCAGCTGCTTCCATCAGTTGCTAGATAAAGGTTCTATGATGATAATTGAGGTAGTCATCAATCTGATTACAGGCGAAGGCCAGTTCAGGCCCTCTTTCCACTAATGCTTAGGGTCTTAGTAGGGGTCATCCTTGGAGATTCTTGGGAATTTCCCTAGTGCCTGATTTCTCTATAGCCCCACCATGTCTCGTTTTATCAAGATATCTCTTTCCTTGCTCTCCCTCTCTATCCTTCCCCCAAATTGACCATCTGTTCATTTCCCCTCCCCTTCCATCCTCCCTTGTCTCCCACTCCCATCCCCATGCTCCCAATATACTCAGGAGATTTTGTCTTTTCCCCTTCCCAGGGGGTCCATCAATGTCTCTCTTAGGGTTCTACTTGTTACCTAGCTTCTTTGGGATCATGGACTATAGGATGTTAGTCCTTTGCTTTATGTATGATATCCATTTATGAATAAGTATATATTTTATTTGTCTTTCTGGGTCTGGGTTACCTCACTCGGGATGGTTTTTTTTTTCTAGTTTTATCCATTTGCCTGCAAATTTTAAGATGTAGTTGTTTTAATCATTGAGTAAATGTGTAAATGTATCACATTTTCTTTATCCATTCTTCAATTGAGGGGCATCTAGGTTGCTCCCAGATTCTGGCTATTAGGAATAATGCTTCTATGAACACAGTTGAACAAATGTCCTTGTGGTATGAGTGTGCATCCTTCGGGTATATGCCCAAGAGTGGTATTGCTGGGTCTTGAGGTAAATGGATTCTGGGTTTTCTCAGAAATCACCATATTGATTTCTAAAGTGGCTGTACAAGTTTGCACTTCACCAGCAATGGAGGTGCGTTTTCCTTACTCCGAATCCTCTCCAACATAAACTATCATGGGTGTTTTTGATTTTAGCCATTCTGACTGGTATCACAGAGTTGTTTTGATTTGCATTTCTCTGATGGTTAAGGATGTTGAGCAGTTCCTTAAATGTCTTTTGGCCATTTGAGATTTGTTTGTTGAAAATTCTCTGTTTAGATCTGTACCCATTTTTGAATTGGGTTATTTTGTATTTTGATGTCTAGTTTCTTGAGTTCTTTATATTTTGAAGATCAGTCATTTGTCCAATGTGGGGTTGGTCCATTCTGTAGACTGCCATTTTGTCTTATTGACCATGTTCTTTGCTTTTTAGAAGCTTCTCAGTTTCAGGAAGTTCCATTTATTAATTGCTGCCCTCAGTTTCTGTGCTATTGGTGTTATATTTAGGAAGTAGCCTCCTGTGCCCATGCATTCAAGGCTACATTTCATGTTGTCTTTTAAGAGGTTCTGTGTGGCTGGACTTATGTTGAGGTCTTTGATCCATTTGGACTTTAGTTTTATGCATGGGGATAGAATATCAGTTTATTTGCATTCTAAAATGAAACACTTCATTGCATGCTAACTTAAAAATTCCAATTAAAAGAACAAAAGAAAATCATTATTATAGGTCAGACCCTGAGACACAGGAACTAGTTACAAACTCTTGAATTACGTCAGGTTTGTACACAAACCTTTTCAGATTGTACCACAGATAGGTTGGTCCTTCAAAGAGTTCAGTGATCTTACTGATTTGAGAAGACTACACCAGCACTCAAAGGATCACTTTTGAAAACTGAGCAAGATTGATAAATGCTTAGCAAACTAGCCTAGAATGGAGAAAGAATGCCTCAATTAGTAAAACTGGGGATATTAGAGAAGTCCAATTAGAAAAATTGGGTTCCAAAAGATTGGAAAATCTACAGAAAGTGGGTAAATTACTAGACATGTGAGTTCTATAAATTATGCCATCAAGATAAATTTGATCTAAGCAGATTTACAAAGAGTAGTGATATTAAAGTACTAATAGTCTGTCAACAAAGATAAGCTCCAGAGCTGGATGGTCTTATTGCAGAATTCTGTGAGACCTTGTGGTGACTGATATTGTCAGCTTCAAAGAGTCTGGAAGTTGTAAAAGGTAAGCCTCTGAGAATAGTTGTAAGGTATTTTCTAGATTTGGTTAAGTTGGGTGGGAAAGATCCATTATAATTACCAAACTAAGTAAAAGGAAGGGGGAGGTAGAGTTCATTTCTCTCTGCTTCCTGAAAGCAGATGTGTTGTGACTAACTTTTCCAAACTCCTCTGCCATGATTTCCCCGCCATGATGGACTGTATTTACCCTAGATCTGTGAATGAAAACAAACCCTTCTTTAAGTTACTTTTGTCATTGTGTTTTATCATAGCCACAGGAAAAGTAATGTAGATCTGTGTCTTAATTACAGTTCTGTTGCTGTGAAGAGACACCATGAAACTCTCAGTAAAGAAAACAATTAATTGAAGGATTGCTTACAGCTTGGATTAGTTCATGATCATCATGTAGCAAGCAGACAGACATGGTGATAGATCAGTGGCTGAGAGCTTTACATCCTGGTCCAGAGACAGCAGGCAGAGGCACTAGGCTGGTGTGAGCTTTTGAAACTTGAAGCCCACTCCTAGTGACAACAACCCTTCCAACAAGTACATTTCCCAAACAGTTCTTTGTTAATTAAGCGTTTGTAAAAAACTGACACAAATGCTTTTCAAATTCCCTCCAGAAACAGAAAAGAAAGGGGGAACACTAAACTCATTCTTATGCATAATAAAGGTATATATGAATGGTATACCCATGGAGAACTATATGATAAATATGCAACAACTGAAGGCATTTCCTTTACAATCATAAACAAGACAAGGGTGTCCACTTTCATGTCTGTGTTCCAATGAGATTTAGTAGATTTTCTTACAGAAAGAGAAACTTATAGAAAAAAATACATCAAATCATTCTTAATTGCTGATATCCTCTTATGCTCAAAGGACTCTTAACAACTCTAGAAAGATTTTTGAGCTGATAAGATAGGATATAGAAACAACATACAAAAATTTGTAACTTTTCTATATATCAGTGTACATGTTGAGAAAAAACATTCATGATAGCCTTTAAACAAATCAACCATGGAATAAATTTAATTGTAGAAATGAAAGTCTTCTACACTGAAGAAAATAAGAAGATAAAGGACAAACGTATGGATCAGAGAAATTTGTGTTATTAACATGATAATATTTTCTTAAAGCCCAATAACAGATTATGTATATTTCCTGTCAAAATTAAAATTGACGTTTTATTCCAAGTAAGTGCCATAAGGAAACTTGCTATTCTGTAAATTAATCATAAAATAAAGTAAAATTTGGACTGGGGAGTAGATTTGGTAAGGAAAAATGCCTAAGAGAATGAGAGCCAGAGTTTGTACTCCCAGCATGTGTTTGAAAGGCAAACTCAGAAGCTTTGTGTTTGTGGGAGCAGACACAGATGGCAGATAGCTGGGTTTCACTGGCCAACACATGAACATAGATATATGTAAACGTGTAGGTATGTATGTAGGTAGAGTTTTCCTGTCCCAACCATCTGGTCCCAAGTAATCACTCAGAGGCTTAATATTAATTACAAATGTTTGGCCAATAGCTCAGGCTTATTACTAAACAGCTTTTATATTTTAAATTAAACCCATATTCCTTATTTATGCTCTGCCATGTGACGGTACCTTTATTAGCATGACATGTTCATTTCCTGCTCCTTCTGTATCTGCCTGGCATCCCCAGACTCTGCCCTTCTTCCTCTCAACATGGTCTTAGTCTGACTCTCCTGCTTATCCTTATTGTGTTCAGCTATTGGCTACTCCGCTTGTTTATGAAACCAGTTACAGCAACAAATCTTCACAGTGCACAAAGGCATTATTCCAGAGCATTTCCCCCCCCTTTTTTTTCTTTAATTAAAGGAAGGTTTTAACTTTAACATAGTAAAATTTTGCATAACAAAAACAGTTATCTGTAGCACGACTTCTAATTAATATTAATAATAAAAACCCAGGGACAGATATTGGTTAAAGCTGAAGATCAGAGAAGCAAAGTGGCCAGCCATTAGAGAGTTCTCACCTCTACCAATGCTCAGACTGAAGGGATGACAACCAGAGGGGCGATCCTGTCCTCAGACTGTATCTGGAGACTTCATCTGAGCTCCTGTCTCCTTTCACCTTATAATCCTCTCTCGTGCTAGAATTAAAGGCATTGCATTCCAAATGCTGAGATTACCTTTGTGTGAGCCTTTTCTCTTATTGACTAGATCAATTTCATGTAACTCAAGGTTGTCTTTAATTAAAAGAGATCTATCTGTCTACATCTGTCTCTCAAGTGTTGGGATTAATGATATATACCACCACTGCCTGGCCTCGGGTAACTAGTGTGGCAGCTTTGCACTCTGATCTATCTTCAGGCAGGCCTTATTTGTTAGATCATAAACATAATATCACAATTATGAAGTAAGAATTACAGTGACAATTGTAGACAGTTTTTGTGACACTTGGTTCTGCAGCCGTTTAGTCCCAAATAAACACAGAGGCATATATTAATTATAATTGTATTAGTGATAAACTGGCCATTGGGTAGGTCTTTTTGGCCAACTCTCTCTTAATAATTATCCCATTTCTATTAGTCTATGTGTCTCTACATGGTCTTGGCTTACTGGAGAATTCTCAGCATCCTATCTTACCAGTAGCTACATGGTGTCTCTCTGGAGGCTCTTCTATCCTTTCTCTTCAGAGAATTCTCCTAGTCTGGTAGCCCTATCTATGCTTTCTGCCTGGCTACTGGACAATCAGCATGTATTCATCAACATCAACCAATAATAGAAACATAGCCACAACATACAGTACATCCTCCATCATCCATATTCAGTCCACTCCCCTGATTCCATTATTCTTCATCCCATCATTCTCAATTTGGCTTTCCCACCTAACTTTATCCTATTCAGCTATTGACCAGTCACTTTCTTTATTAAATCACAGTGACATGTCTTCATGGTGTACAAAGGGATTATTCCCCAGCATACATACCTGCATACTGTCTTATAAATATGTGTATATACCAACACACACACACACACACGAAATGCAAAATTTAAAATTTAAGAAAGCATTGTAAATATGTCACATTCCTTCTCTTCTAAAACTTTACAACTTCATTCTTTTCTGACTTCTTAGAAAAAGAAGCTGAATTAAATAATATATAAGTTAAAATCAATAGTTATAACATTCATATAGAATCAAAAATAATTTCAAATGCACAAAAGTAATTTTTAACAAAAAGAGTGTACTGATGTTTTCAGAATTTCTGATTCAGTGCATACGTAAGAACCTTAGTAACAAAAGCTAGAGGGTTAGTGAGTGACACAAAAGTAGACAGGTAGACAAAGTAGATTGGGATCACAGAAGTGGTCACTTAGCTAAGCTGTCCAGTGTGTAGAAAGGCACCAAAATGAAGTTGGAGAAATGAACAGCTTTTTAATTCATTGATACCAGGAAAATTGTGTATTGTTATAAGGAGGTCAGTTAAGGAAGTCAGACCTCTTCTGTGTAGGTTCTTATTGTAACAGTTAAAAAAAATTATAGATGGACAGAAGACCAAAAAACGAAAGTTTTACATGGTTGAGGATGTAACTGAGAACACACAAACAAATGTTCATTCCAGTGAACTGTAAAAACCTTGCCTGTGAGGACTGTGTTGGCGTTAGTTGAGATATTGTTTTTTGTGGTCTTACATGTTGAAGAGGGGGAAGTATGTAGTATGATCATTGCCAATTTTAGGTTCGCCATATAACAGACCATAGTCATACTTTAGGTGCACAGAGATTACTGATTTGAAAGTGGGGTATGTATAGTGGGATCAGTTTTCTCCTCCAGTCAGGTACTATCAATGAAAATGTCTTATACCAGTCATATGATAGGGGTTTAAATCACTGTACATTCTTAGGGGCTTTGAAGTTGGCTATGATTTTCAAGGTCCCCAAGAGCCTCTGGGCAGACTGGGCCCCCTTCCTTCCTTGTTAGATGAGAGGGGCAAGCAGTTTGTTTCATTGTATGTAACATACGGAAGAGATAATGAGAGTTGGCCATGGTCTGTAAAGTCCTGGTTAGTAACCCTTTGTCATATGTAGAAGAATGAAATAAGATCCACATCTCATCCTATACAAAATATCAACTAAACTGGATCAAAGACCTTAAACTAAAAATTAAATATTTGGAACTACTAGAGAGAAACATAAGGAAAATGCTTGGAGCTATTGGGATAGGCAATAGTGTTTTGAATAGGACTCACAGTAGCACAGGAAATAGAATGAGAAATGGAAGCAAAGGAAACAATTCCCAGTGAAGATATAGCCTGCTTGAGAGGAGAAAATCTTTGGCAATTGTTCTTCTGACAGGGAATTAATATCTAAAACATATAAAGAACACCAAACTTAGGCACGCAATAAGAAAACAATTTCAGCCAACGAACGATATATGAACTGAACAGATACTTTTTGATAGAAGTAAAAATGGCCATCAAATACAATAAAATATGTTTTGACACCCGTCTTTCAGAAAAATGCAAATCAGTACTACATTATGTCATTCCAGTCAGATGGCCGTATCATTAATTTTTAAAAAATGTTCGTGAATGTCCCTTGAAAAAGGAACCTGTAATGCACTGTTAGCAGGAATGCACATTGGTCTAGACACTGTTGAAAGCAGTGTGGTGGTCCCTCAAACAAACCTAGAAACAAAACTGTAATGTCCTTCAGCTAAACAAATCCTGAACGAGTCAATCAACATAAAATACACACTCACATACCTGTATTCTGTATTAGGTAACAGAATTTACAGAATGAATCTCTCTGTGTATATATATGTATGTATGTATATATTTATGTATGTATATGTATGCATATGTACACACATACACATATGTCTTAGGTAGGGTTTCTACTGCTGTGAAGAGACAATGTGATATGGCAACTCTTACAAAGGGAAAATATTTATTTGGTGACTTCTATTTTCAGAGCTTTGATCCAGTATAATCATGGTGGGACATGGTGGCATGTAGGCAAACATTGTGCTGTAGAGTTAACTGAGAGTTCTACATCTTGTGCAGGCAACAGAAAGTTGTCTGACGTTTGAGCAAAAGGGACCTTAAAGTCCACCCCCATAGACACACTTTCTCTAACAAGTCCACACCTATTTCAGCAAGGCCACAACTTCTAATAATACCACTTCCTTTGAGGGACATTTTCTTTCAAACTATCTCAATATTTATAAAGGAGATTTATTAAAATGACTTATAGTCTGTGGTCCAGCTAATCCAGTTGTAACATGAGTTTTATTGGCCCGACAGATCCCGCTGCCCTACTCTGCCCCAAGCAAACACATGGATGCTGTATTATGAAACTGTTGGCTGTTGACTGGCTTCTTATTGGCTAGGTCTGACATAATTATTAACTCATTTCTAACAATCTAAGTATTTCCACTTGATCTTATCTAACTGGAGAATAGGTTCAGGAACCTCTTACTCATCTGGCGTCCTGCATCTCAACTGTTCAGTGTCTCGGCAGTGAAGGGGAGAGAGTGATTTCTTGTTTGTTCCTGCTTATATTTTGATTCTGCCCATCTACGTCAACCAGTGTTTTATTCATTAACCAATAAGAAAAATATATACACAAAAGAGCTTTCTCCTATTATCTCCTCTTTTCTGTCTAAATAAAAAGAAGGGTTTTAACATTAACATTGTAAAATTATATATAACAAAATAGTTATCTACAGTAAGAACTACAGTAAGAACTGTAGTCCATTAACATTTGGCAAAAATTATAGAAAATAGTCTATCATCTATCCTATCTTTATGAGTCTAAAGTCTTATATGTAACTTATCTTTTATCCTAACTAAGGAAAACTATAACCATAGCAATCCATCTTCCACTCCATCAAAGACCTCAGAAGGATAATATATAAACTCAAGAACTGCAGAGACATCTCACTGCCTAGACAGTCACCCAAAGTTCCTCTGTATAACATTGGGGCATCCATCTTCAGCCTGTAGGCCACAGTGTGTCTGGCAGACTTCTCAGTGAAGCAGGAAATTTTAAACTGTCCCACCTATATGGGCAATTTGTCAGTCATTGTCCTGTGTCCTGCAGAATATCTGGCAGACTCTTCCATGGAGCAGGAACCCTTCAGGACTGTCCCATCTAGTTTTGCAAGTTCAGCAGTCACTTTTCTGTGGGTCCTGCATGTCCAGCTTATCAAACAGTTCAGTCAAGAGTGGTTTCTTGTCCAGATGGCTAATCTTGCCCTTTTGAAAGCAAGATCCATAACGAGTTTCTTCGATGCCCATTTTCCTCTCACACATAGTTGCTATTGCCAGGAGCATTTGCGTCTCACTGTCAAGAAAACCCTAAACCATTTTAAATGTCATATTCTGAAGGTCTTTGAGAGGTTTGAAGACTATCCGTCTCAAATACATCTCTGTATATCTAGAAAACCTAACCAACGTAAGTTTTGACTATTATAGGTAACTATATACAATCTGTATTTAACTGTGCCTTACATTTTAAAAGATCTGTATAAACACAATACCTAAACAAGGTGAGAAAGATACATATAATGAAATTGACCTTAAATGTGTATCAGTAGATGAAAATTCATACCAATGCAAATTCATTTCTATATTATTTCCCCCTTTTTTCTTTAGATTGACTGTGATCATTAACCATTTATAACCAACCCTGTATAAATGAAAACAAACATTTATAAACAATATTTGGGAATGTGGATGTCATTCTCTCCAAACTGCTTCCTGCTGTTTGGGGACACTGTCTTGGGGATCCTAAGAAGATCAAGAAATCTTGGCTGTAGTGGTCTGTGACTGCATCATCTCAGCTGTTTTGGTTGTAGGATCAACTGGATCATCAGGGGGCCTTGCTTGGTCAAACCATATCAGCCTGGAAGGAACCCAAAGCTTTTTATTTTCTGTGTAAACAAAAGCAGAAATTCTTTTCCAAAGTAACCTGTCCTTAGACTTAAATTTTGAAGTCAAAGCATTTTTAAAATATATAAGTTTTATTAATCCAACAGCATTTCTTTTACCAGTTGTTGCTATTTTCTAAGCAAACAATTCAAAGACAACACAATAGCATACAGTATCCAAACTCTCTGTGTACTATCCATCTTTATGTGACTTTTTTAACTATTCTATTTCCTTTACTTTTAGTTTTTAATTTCCAGAGGCAGGGTTTCTCTGTGTAACTTTGGCTAACTTTGAACTCACTCTGTATACCAGGCTGGCCTTGGAATTACAGAGATCTGCTTGCCTCTGCCTCCCAAGATTCTGGCACAAAAGGGATGTGCTACCACCACCCAGCTACTCTATTTCTTTCTCTCCCCCCCCCTTTTTAAAAAAAAACACTTTGTCCTGTTTCTTTTTCTCTCCCAAGCCTATGTATATTTTTAAATACACTGTAAACCTTTAGTTTTTTTTTCCATTTGATTCTGTCTTTACTGTATATCTTTATCTCTTTCTATCCACATGTATTATATTTGCTAAATAACATTACTAAGACTAAAGCTGTGGCTGTTTTAGCCATCGTCTTCCAGGATGGTGGGGGTATGTTTACTGCCAGCACTGGGAGCTGTGCTCACCTCTTGGCGATGTGGTCACTTCCACTCAGCTGCTCGTGCACACCATTCAATTGTTAGCAGGGCCTCTGCAAGAGATATGCAGTTTTTCTGTTTAACTGAGTCTGGAAACCTCCCTTAATCTATGCTTGTCTCTAGCAAAACAGAGCCCACTAGAGAAAACTGCTGCTACCAAGAAGCCATGCTTGACTCTGTTCTTTTTTTTCTAAAATCCCTTGTTCAGTCTACAAGGCTAGATGTCTCAGCTGGTCTTTAGTGTATGCCAGAATCCTGAAGAAGTAGACTCTTTAATGGACATGCTAGCAAGGTGAAGAGCAAAAGCTTCCTTCTTCCATGTCATATAGGCTTCCACCAGAGGGCATGGATGAGATTAGGCCCCAAAGGTCGGGATTAAAGGTGTATCTTCCCATGCCAAAGATTCCGATTTAAAATGGATTTCACTTCAAATTAAGGAAAAGTCCCTCAAAGATATGCCATTCCATTTTTTGAGTTTAGTTAATTCCAGATGTAGTCAAGTTGACAACTAAGAATAACCATGATAATACCTTTTCTTTATTGAAGCACAATTTATAAGAGCCAGATTGTGAACTCTTGTTAGTATTCAGGCATCTGTATTGCCCTGCCCTTAGGGTTCTGCTAGGATATGCCCTCAGCTGCAGCCACTGCATTCCTTTTTAAAAAGGCCTTGCCCACCGTCCACCTCTCTTTTTCTCTACTTCTTTGCCTATCTCTCTGCCTCTCCTTCTCTATCCCTCTCTCCTGCTGCTCCTGTCTCCAGAGGCCAGTGTTCCCCCTTCCCCTGTCTCCCCCTTTCCCATTCCTTTTTCCCTAATAAAAACTCCTCCATGTGGTCTGCCACATGGCATCTTTCTCTCTCATGCTGCTTTTTAAAATTACATTGGTTCCCTGACCGGAAGGTTCTCCTAGTGTTTCCATCAGGCAGTTTGAGGCATGCCAGGATCCTGAAACCCAGTATACATACTATCGTCTCACTTCTCAAGATCCCTGGGTCTCTCCATCCAAAACCAGCTGTTCCTTGATTAACAGATCACTGAGGCGGCGTATGCCCTTCTTGCTCAATCCTCACTTGATAAAACCATTGGGTCTTTTTTTTTTTTTTGGTTTTTCGAGATAGGATTTGTAAAAGAAAGCATTTAATTGAGGACTTCATTACAGTTTCAGAGGTTTATTCTATAGTCATCATGGCATGCAGTATGACAGCATACAGACAGACATAGTATTGGAGAAGTAGTTGAGAGTTCTACATTTTGATATATAGATAGCAGTAAGGAAGAGAGAAAGAAGACACTGGATCTGGCATGGGCTTTGAAACCTCAAAACTCACCCCTAGTAACACAATTCCTCCAACAAAGCCATACCTAATCCTTTCAAACATTTCCACTCCCTGGTGACTAGGCAGATACTGTGTTTTGTCTTGCACTCAGAATCTAGATTTTTTTAAATTAATTCATTTTTTACATTCCAATCACAGTTTCTCCTCCCTCCTTTCCTTCCTCTCCTTCCCCTCCCCCCTCCCATCTGCTTCATGTAGAGGGTAAGGCCTCCCATAAGAAATCTCCTAAGTCTGTCCCATCATCTAGTTGAGGCAGGACCAAGGCACCTCTCCACCCCCACATCCCTGTGTGTAGTCTTGGCATGGTATCTCTCTCCATATAGAGTGGACTCCACTAAGTGACTTTGTTCATTAGTGTTAGGTCTGGGACTCGCTGCCAGTGGCCTTATATATTGTCCCATTGTCACCTATGTTAAGGGAGTCTAGTTTGGTCTTACGCAGATTCCCCATTTGTCAGACCTGAGTCAGTGATCTCTCACTAGGTTGGGCCACCTGATTCTGTAGGTTTCCCCATCATGGTCTTGACTCCTTTGTTCATATTTTGTTCCTCACTCACTTTGATTATACTCGAGGAGCTTGGCCCATTGGTTACTTGTGGATTTCTGCATCTTCTTCCATCTGTTTCTGGAAGAGGGTTCTAGCTTCTCTGGGGTTGTGGATTGTAGGCTGGGTCCCTTTTGCTTTATTTTTGGTGTCCACTTATGAGTGAGTAATACTATATTTGTCTTTCTGGTTTTGGGTTACCTCACTTAGGATTTTTTTCTAGTTCTACCCATTTGCTTTTGATTTTAGGATGTCTTTGTTTCTTACCGCTGAGTAGTACTCCATTGTGTAAATGTACCTCATTTTCTTTATCCATTCTTCAATTGAGGGGCATCTAGGCTGCTTCCAAGATCTAGCTAGCTATTACAAATAATGTTGCTATGAACAAGTCCTTGTGGTGTGAATGTGCCTCCTTCAGGTGTATGCCCAACAATGGTATTGCAAGGTCTTGAGGTAGGTTGATCCCTAATTTTCTGAGAAATCTCCATACTGATTTCCATAGTGGCTGTACAAGTTTGCACTCTCACAAGCAATGGAGGAGTGTTCCTCTTTCTCCACATCCTCTCCAGCATTAAGCTGTCATTGGTGTTTTTTAATTTTAGCCATTCTGATTGTTGTAAGATGGAATATCAGAGTGGTTTTGATTTGCATTTGCCTGATGACTAAGGATGTTGAGCATTTCCTTAAGTGTCTTTTTGCCATTTGAGATTGTTCTGTTGAGAATTCTCTATTTAGATCTGCACCCCATTTTTTTATTGGATTATTTGGTAGTTTGATTTCTAGTTTCTTGAGTTCTTTGTATATTTTGGAGATCAGCCCTCTGTCAGATGTGAGGTTGGTGAAGATCTTATCTCATTCTGTAAGGAGCTGTTTTGTCTTGTTGACCATTTTCTTTGCTTTACAGAAGCTTCTCAGTTTCAGGAGGTCCCATTTATTAATTGTTGCTCTTATAGTCTGTGTTACTGGTTTTCTATTTAGGAAGTCTCCTGTACCTATGTGTTCAAATGCATTTCCCACTTTCTCTTCCATGAGGTTCAGTGTGGATGGACTTATATTGAGGTCTTTGAACCATTTGTACTTGATTTTTGTGTATGGCAATACATATATGTATATACATGAAGGGGTGTTGAGTTTTGTCAAAGGCTTTTTCAGCATCTAGTGGGATGATCTTGTGTTTTTTTCTTTGTTTATTTATTTGGTAGATTACATTGATGGATTTTTGAATGTTGAACCATCTTCACATCTCTGGTATGTATTCTTGGATTCGATTTGCCAGTATTTATTGACTATTTTCGCATCTATGTTCATGAGGGAAATTGGTCTGTAATTCTTTCTTAGTTGTGTCTTTGTGTGGTTTGGGAATCAGTGTAATTGAAACCTTGTAAAAACAAGATTGGCAATATTCCATCTGTTTCTATTGTGTGTAATAATTTGAGGAGTATTGGTCTTAGCTCTTCTTTGAATTTCTGTAACAATTCTGCACTGAATCCATCTGGGCCTGGTCTTTGGTTGGGAGACTATTGATAGCTATTTCTATTTCCTTAGTTGTTATAGATGATTTAAGTTGTTTATCTGTTCTTGATTTAATTTTGGTATGTGGTACTTATCTAGAAAATTGTCTCATCTCCAATTTTGTGGAGTACAGGTTTTTGAAATATGACCTGATGACTCTCTGGATTTCCTCAGTGTCTGTTGTTATGTCTCCCTTTTCATTTCTGATTTTGTTAATTTGGATATTCTCTCTCTGCCTTTCGGTTAGTTTGAATGAAGGTTTGTCTGTTTTGTTGAATTTCTCAAATAACCAACTCTTTGTCTCATTGAGAATCTAGATTTTCAGTAAGACAAAGTAAAATGGAGGCTATTAAAGGATAATGGTCATAGGCATAGGGCAAGATTAGTTAGTTTGAGGTGAAAGTACATTGTTTTACATACAGGTATGTCATGAGGAAACTTGTACAACTGCTGTGTCATAATAAAGGAAAACAACTATGCATTACAAAAATTACTTTGCTATCTGGGATAGGGAATGAGGAGGAACATAGATGAAACTGATGTGAAACAGATAAGGAGGAATAATGTAAACCAATTTAAAAAATATGTTTTTCTTTTTGAAAGGGGAGTACCATGTGACACATGTGGGGGTCAGAAAACAACTTATGGGAGTCAATTCTCTCCACCATGTTGGTTCTGGGAATCAGCTTCAGGTCATCTGTCTTAGCTTCAAGTTCCTTTACCCACTTAACTATCTTCTTGTTCCTATATACTTACTAATATCTGTATTTTCATTCTACTTTTTGTGTTTATGTGTTCATGCGTTTGTGAGTGAAGGCCCACGTTTACTCAGTTGCTCTCCGTCTTTACCAGGTGTTGTGTCTTACTGAACCTGCGTCTTAGCCAATTTTATAATAACTTTTGTTTAATTGTCTCCAGATATTTTGGATGCCATTGTAAGTAATTTTTTCATATGGTAGATATATTTTTCCTCCCCTTTTAGTAAAAATAATAATACCACACTTTAAGCTATAATATATAAGCAGAGGTCCTGGCACAAACCCATTTCCTCAGTGTGCTTGCTTCTTCTGTCTGTGTGAGTTCATATGACCTTATCTCAGTTTAGAGAGCCCTGTTCTCCTGGTGTTCCTCATCCCCTCTGCCTCTTACAATCTTTCTGTCTTTTGTTTCACAGCCTTTCTGAAGTATGGGGGGATGTTGATGGAGACATCCCATTTAAAGCTGTGTGTTCCAAAGTGACCTTCCCCTCAGTGTCTGTCTGTAGGTCTCTTTATTTGTTCCTATTTGATTCTGGAGGAAGGTTCTCTGATGATAGCTGAATAAGGCACCAGTCTGTGAGTATAACAGAATCTTATTAGGAGTCATTTTATCACTCCCCTTCCCCTTTTTTAACAGTAGTATTTGTATTTACCATAGGTCTCTGGGCTATGTGACCCAAACTGTGCCAGGTATGAGTTTTCATCTTATGGAGTGGTCCTTAAATCATATTGGACATTGGTTGGTTATTCCTTCAAACTGTGTGCCACCATTAGCCTAGCATATTTTGTAGACTGGACAGATTGTAGATCAAAGTTTTTGTGGCTAGATTGTTGTTTATGTTTCTCTTTTGGTATTGTGTAGAGTTCCTTCCCATACCAAAGACACTAAAATAGGGATGAAGGTTTTATGTAGGGGCCAGTTTGACCTTTCCATGTTCAGTTAGTTGTGTGGGTGTTGTCTTCAGCAATGAGGCCTTGCTGTCAGTTTGTGGAGAGAAACCTATTCTCTTGGTCACAATCTGGATTGTTTGGTTATTTACATGAGACTCCTTTCGACAACAACTCAATTGGATGTACCTAGTCCTGGTACTGGAAACCCAATTTGGTGACAAGAGATGGCCAGTTGGGACTTGGTCTCTCTCATTGTTTGGAGACTTCATTAGAATTGCCTTCATACATTTTAGGAAGTTTCCAGTGCACTAGGTTTCTATACCATCCCTGAAATTCCCCTCAACTCTAGCTCATTCTCCTCAGATTCCCCTGCTGATTCTCCTGTTCCATTTCATCCTGTCCCCAGTGTAAAGTCTTAAGGGAGACCTTGGTGGCCAGAGGTTACTTGGAAAGCTTTATTGAGGGAATGGAAGGGTATGGAAAAGGGAAAGGAGAGAAGGAAGAGAGAAAGAAAGACACAGAAAGAGATAGAAACAAAGATACAGAAAGAGAGACAGGCAGCTGCCTCATCAGAGAAATGGCAGAAAGAGAGAACAGAAGTGGGCAGAGTTTGTCTTAAAAGGACCTTGACACCTGTTTGCAGAGCCAAGGTACTGTTTGCCATGTGCAAGAAATGGCACACTTTGCCAGGTCCCCAAGGCTGAGGGGACAGGCTTGTCTGTGTTACAACACCCAGTCCATCCATAAAGTCTATTCTATTCTCCTCTACCAGGGAGATCTATGTGTCGTCGTCCCCCCTGCGGAACTATCTCTCCATATTTTATTATGCCCCTTTTCTTATCCATTAATTTTTGCTCTGCTTTTATATCTTCGGTCTTTTCTGTTTCTTAGGTTTTGTTCCAATTTGATTAGCACACTGACATTCAGCATTTCATTTGCAACATAGACACTTAAAGGTATAAATTTTTGGGTACTACTTTAAAGTTGTACCCAGAACTTGACGTTTAAATTTTCTTAGTCAAAATAATTACTAACTTTCAGAATACTTGTTTTAGACCTGTGGGACATAAAGAAGCCTATCAATTTCCAACCACATGAAAATAGTTCTCTCTCTTTAAAACGGGTTAGAAACTTTACTGTATTTAGTAAAAAGAAATTTTTAATCTGGTTCCAATCCTTTGAACTTTGCTGACATGTGCTTTTATATCGATATTTTCTAAATACTCGAAAGGAATATGTATCACAGTGTTAAATCCAGGGTTCTGTAGTTTTTCACTGCATTAACATTGTCTTTTTTTTTTTTTTTTTTTTTTTGGTTTTACGAGACAGGGTTTCTCTGTTTTGGAGGCTGTCGGTCCAGCCTGGCCTCGAACTCACAGAGATCCGCCTGCCTCTGCCTCCCGAGTGCTGGGATTAAAGGTGTGCGCCACCACCGCCCGGCTAACATTGTCATTTTTAACTATTAGATATCCTGGCTCCTTTTTTTTAAATTTTTAAGTTTAAATTAGAAACAGTGTTGCTTCATATGTCAATCACAGCTCCCTCTCTCTCCCCTCCCCTCCTCCCATACCCTCTCACCCCCCCCCCCCCCGCTATCTACCTCCCAATCTCCACTCCTTTCCCCAGGGAGGGTTAGGTCCTCCATGGGGGTATCCATTGTCTCAATTCAACCAGAGCAGGGCCTAGGCCCTCCCCCAAGAGTCTAGACTGAGAGAGCATCTCTTATTGTGGGATGGGCATCCAAAGTCCATTTGTATGTCAGGGATAAATACTAATCTACTACCCAAGGCCCCGTAGATGGCCTGGGTCTTCTCACTGACACCCACGTTCAGGGGGTCTGGATCTGTCCCATGCTGGATCCCCAGCCATCAGTCTGGGGTTTAAAAGCTCCCCCTTATTCAGGTCAGCTGTTTTTGTGGGCTAAACAAGCCGGGTCTTGACCCCTTTGCTCATCAGTCCTCCCTCTCTGTCACTGGGTTCCTTGAGTTAAGCTCAGTGTTTATCTGTGGGTATCTGCCTCTGCAGACGGGCACTCCCCTGATCCACGTCTAAAATCCACATATGAGTGAGTGCATACCATGTTTGCCTTTTTGTGACGGGGTTACCTCACTCAGGATGGTTTCTTCTAGTGCCGTCCTTTTGCCTGCAACACCACAATGTACTGGGTCACAACGTACTGGGTGGGGGGGAAAATCAAATACTGAAAATAGGTGAATTTACTGAGCTGGTAAACTACCAGCTTTTAAGCTGGTTTCTAGCTACCAAACCATAAGTCTGTACAGAAATACTGTTACTGACCTGCCTGGCTCCTTTTTATATTGGCTTATTGGCTTAGGAAACTATCAGTAGAAAGTTCTCCTCCCATCTGTGACCCCTTCATCAATGGGAATTTGACAAGATTTACAGTACTGGACATGACTCACTTCCTGCTAAATTGGCTTAAGTCCAGTTAGAAGCTGTTGGTTGCTCCAAGATGTGCCACTATTGCACCATTGTGGATAACTTGCTGATCCAGTCAGTATTGTGTTTTGTAGGCCTTACATCTGGGTAGAACTACTGACTGTTCTCTCTTTTGGCAGTTTGCATAGAACCTTCTAATACTATAAGAGTTGATCTTTAGGGAGAAGGCATTCAGATCAGTTCCAGCTTAATTCCTTCGCCCGAAATATGTGGTGTCTTGAGCTATGGTGCTTTACCTTAAAGTTCTTGGAGGCAACTACAAGCCTTTGAGAGTCTGTTGGACTCCCTGATCAGCAATTCAAAAGGAGGGTTCCCCTGCTTGAAACCAAGGTTTTTGCTAGTCTGTGGCTCTTACGGGAGCATTATCATTCCATGGGGGCATAACTTTATTTAACTTATTTATATATTTATACACATACACACATATATATTTGTAGGTAAACATAAAATGCTATCTTGTATCTTTTTCACTCACCTTTGATGTTCATCTTTCCTTGTCGTCTTTGGTATTCTTTGTATTCTTTTTATTAATATAATTTTTTAATGTAAATTAGAAACAAGCTTGCTTCACATGTCATTTCCTGCTCCCTCTCCCTCCTCTCCTCCCTTGCCCCTCTACCAGCCAGGGTGAGGCCCTCCACAGTGGATCTCCAGATTCTATCATTTCATCCAGGGCAGGGCATAGGCCCTCCCCCGTGTGTCCAGGCTGAGAGAGCATACCTCCATGTGGAATGTGCTCCCAACATTCATTCGAACACCATGGTAAATATTGATCTACTGCCCAAGGCCCCAGAGATTGCCAAGGCCTCCTCACTGACACCACATTCATGGAGTCTGGTTCAGTCTCCTGCTGGCCTCTCAGCCATCAGTCTGGGGTCCAAGAGCTCCCCCTTGTTAGGTCAGCTGTCTCTGTGGCTCTCACCAGCATGGTCTTTGGGATTCTTTATCCTTCTCTCTCTGTCCAGCAGTGTTTCCCTTTCCATCCCCTTTCCCAGATAAAATCCCTCCTCCCTGTTTTTCCCCCTTTCCCCTTTATAGCACCTGTTTCCTACTATGTCCATCTTTGTGGCTCTTCCCACACCCATCCCCTTGCACCTGATCCCATTTTACTTTCCTGGTTTCAGCAATATGGTTTCTCTAAACATCTAAATATTTAAGCTAGGATCCAAAAATAAGAGAGAACATGCAGCATTTGTCTTTCTGGGTCTGAGTCACCTCATTTGATATGTTCTAGCTCCATCATTGAGTTACCTGCAAGATTCATGATTGAATTTTTCTTTACAGCTGACAAGTATTTCATAGTGTATCCATACCATTTTTTCATTATCCATTTGTTACTGTAGGACATTCAAACTGTTTCCTTTTTCTTGATATTGTGAATAGAGCAGCAATGAACAAAGCTAAGTATGTGTGGAGTATGGTGTCAAGTTCTTTGGGCATATGCCACAGAATATTATAGCTGGGTCATATGGTAGAGTTACTTTTCCTGTTTTGAGAATTCTCCACACTGATTTCCTCAGTGGTTACATAATTTTGCAATCCCACTAACAGTGAATGACTATTACCCTTTCCCCCATTCTCATCAGCATTCTTGTCTCATGTATTATTAGATTATACTTGACAATACTTTAGCTTGGGTTAATATATGCATTTCAGTATTCTAATTACTTTACAATCTTAATTTGACAGTCACTATATAATTAGTATACTAGCTAGTTCAATTTGGTAAATTATTTGCAGGTTTACATTGAATTTACAGTTTTTTATCATTAAAAAGTAAAGCTTTTCCAGGAGCTAATACACTTTTCTTTCTTTGAAAACACAGGTTTTGAGAGTATTTTAGAAGGGCTTTATGGACCACGGCTACGAAGAGACCTCAGTTTATTTGAAGGTAACTAACTTTTTTTTTACTTTAAAGTTACAACCTCCTACCCTGTTTAACAAAGTTGTCCTAGCAAACTATATATTAAACATAAATTTATGATCACTTTTAATTTGACAGTTTTTAAAATAATCTAGATATTCTTTGTGATATATTTCATTACATGATATGTATTATAATTTTTGAAAGACACATTGTCTTCAAATAGAGAATGAAGTTTATCTTCAGCTCAGTATTATAATTCATTTTTATGTATCTATTATTTCATAAATTGAATATCTTGACCTGTTCTTAAATTGGATTAAATTAAAAAATTCCACAAATGTCAAATCAAACTAATCAAATTGAGAAACTTAGTTAAATTGAATTAATAAATGTTCTATGAAATATCTGCTAAAAAGTTGTTACTGCAATTTTAACTTTTTAAAAGTTATCATACAAGTTTACATTGTATGTTTAGCATATTCCCTTCCCCTATACCACCTACCCTCCATCTCATTTCTCTTCTTACTCCTGTTAGTTCCCTTTGTTACCCTAGACAGACAGTTTTGCTTCATATATTATTTTAGCTATATAAATTCTAGAAACCATATACAATTTTGTGTTTCTGAAACTGGCTGAATTTACTCAAGAGATTAACTCTGATATTCCCCTCCTTTTTTTTTTCCTGCAAATGACCTAATTTTGTTCTTTATGGCTGAAAAGAATCCTATGTATATACATACCACATTTTATTTCTTCCTCTGTTATTGGACATCTAGGTTGGTTCTATGACTCAAGCTGTTGTAGATAGTACTGCAATCAGTATTGGTCTACAAATATCTCTATGATATGTTGACTTTTTTTGGTTTTTGGTTTTGGTAAATATTTTTTTCTGGTAAATATCTGAGAATTATCTGAGTCATAAAGAAGAGTGAATTTTATTTTGAGAAACAGCCATATTGACTTCCATAATATTTGGATTTTTTTTTGCATTCCCACCAGCAGTGTTTTATCCATATCCTCACCATTATTGGTTTTTCCTTATTTGTTTGTGTCTTAGTCAGGGTTTCTGTTGCTAAAATGAAACACCATAACCAAAACACAAGTTGGGGAGGAAAGGTTTTATTTAGCTTATGCTTAAACATTGTTGTTCTTCAATGAAGGAAGTTAGGACAAGAACTCAAACAGGGCAGGATCCCAGAGGCAGGAGCTGATGCAGAGGCCATGGAGAGGTGCTGCTTACTGGCTCGCTTCCCACGCTCAGCCTGCTTTCTTATAGAACCTAGGACCACCAGTCCATGGTTGATACTACCCACCGTGGGTTGGGTCCTCCCCCATTGATCCCTAATTGAGAAAATGCCTTAAAGCATGGAAGTATTTCCTTAAATGAGGTTCCTGCCTCTCTGACAACTCTAGCTTGTGTCAAGCTGGCACAGACTGAGCCAGTGCAATTTGTTTATTGTTGTTGTTTCAGATATATTTTCATTATTTTTAATTATGTATAGGCATATGTGTCTACATGTGAGTGTGTCTTCGTGTGAGTGCAGATGCCCTCGAAGGCCAGAGGCATCAAGGAGATGGAGTTACAGGTGGTTGTGAGCCTCCTGACATGAGTGATAGGAGCCAAATTCAGGTCATCTGGAAGAGCAGCAAGTGTTCTTGACTGTGGAGACATCTTTTCAGCCTGTTACTTGTCAATGACTGCCATTTTGATGAGGAAGATGGGATCTCACTGTAATTTTGACTTATATTTCTGGTGACAAGTGAGGTTGAACATTTAGAAAAACTTTTTATTGGCTATTTGTATTTTCATCATTTGAGAACTGTTTGTTTATTTAATTAGCACTTTTATTAATTAGCCAGTTTGACTTATTGTTGGTTAGTTTGGGGGGGATTGTTTTTGTTTTTGTTTTCTGTTTGTTTTTGAGACAGGCTTTGGAGTCTGTCCTACAACTTTGGTCTGTAAATCAGGCTGGGCATGAACTCACAGAGATCTGCCTGCCTCTGCCTCTTTAGTCCTGGGATTAAAGGCATGTGCCAGCACTTCCCAGCATTGGTTAGTTTTTTTGAATTATTTGTATGTTCTAAGTATTAATTATCTGTCAGGTAGATGGCCTACAAAGGCCTTCTCCCATTCTACAGGCTCTCTTTTAATGTGGTGATGTCCCATTTATCATTCCTAAGTACCTATAGTCCTGTTTCACTACTTTGGTCAGGTTTATTCTAAGATTGTAAATGGACTGTCCTTCCTGGCTTCTTAGCATGGTCTTTACTGGCATATATGAACACTGTTGGTTTAATATGCTAATTTTATATTTTTCTACTTTGTTTAAAAGTGCTTATCAGGTATAAGAGTTTTCTAGTAGAGTCTTTAGGGTTCTTAAAAAAATCATACTGTCTGCAAATAAGGATAGTTTAACTGCTTCCTTTCCTATTTGTATCTCTTTTATTTTCTTCTCTTAATGCTTGGAAGACTTCAGGCAACATTTTGAACAAAAGTGCAAAAACTGGACAACCTTGTCTTGTTCCTGATTTTAGTGGAATTTCTTGGAGTGTTTCCCCATTTATTATAAGTTTGGCTATGTCTTGCCAAACTTTTATCATGTTAGTTCTAGTCCTAATCTCTTTGGGCCTTTTTTTAAATGAAAAGATGCTGGGTTTTATGGAAAGACTTTTCTGTATCTATTGAGATGATTATGTGATTTCTGTTTTTGAGTCCATTTATGTTATTTTTCTCTTAGGGGGAGTTTAGAAATGTTTATTTTCTTAATAAATCATTATAAAACTGATTCCTGAGTCTATGGGGGACCATTTTTATTCAGACAACCACACTAAGGGTTAATCAGTCATATTTATTGAGCTGGAGAGATGGCCGAACAGATCTGTCCTACTAAATTAATGTGGGTATTGAAGTAAGGTAATATGAAGAACAGAGGGCTGGATAGAAGTATATATTGTGAATGCAGTTTGGCCTGTTTGCTCAGTGTTGAGCCCCTTAGCATTCCTTCCTGGGTTCCCAGATGCCTACCATATTCCTGGACCTTCTTAGTCTCAGATGCTGGCTATGGCTACCAAGGACCTTTTAGGTGCTCTTCTCAACTCCAGACTTTACTTTGGGAAAGCGTGTTATAGATGTTGGTTTGGTAAGTGGGCTTCATAATATAGTCACAGATTCTGGTCACACCTGTGGGCAGACCTTCAGGAATAAGATTGAGAATACTATCTTTGCCTTTGAGCAGCCTTTTGCAAGGGTGGCCCTAAGTCTTTGAAACCTTAGTGTGTTTACCTGAAGATGCAAATTTCTGTGTGGTTCTGATCCAGTTTCTTCCCTGTAGTCAAAGTGTTCTGCTGACCAGGTTTCAATGTATAGTCCTCTGACACTTCTGCTGATCTTGCTGAGAGTGTAGATCATAGAATTCTTCTTAATATGGTCTTGCATGGCTGCTCCAGGTGGGTGTGAGTGCCAAAAATAGAGGTTTTCTGACATCTCCAATCTCTGCCAGTGCCAGTGTGCATCCCTACTCCGGCTGTCCCTTCTTTTCTGCTTAATAGTCTCATTGATGTAAGCATGGTACAGGTTTTCTATGTTTCTCTGTTGTAAGCCTTGGATCTGACCATCTGCTATTGGCATTCCTTTCACTGCCAGCCAGGAGCTCCCAAACTAAGACAATCCTGCCAGAATGGACTTTTAAAAGACTTTCTCTCCTATTTTGTGAAGTTCCTTGTTTTACTGTGCTATTGAAGCTATAGATATTTGAGTGTCACTGTTCTTTCTGCTAACAATTGTCCAGTTTTTCTCACTGTGTCTTGGAGGATCTATTAGACCATGCTTGCATGTCAACTGAAAGAATCATAAATTTTAAGTGACCAATTCAAGGAACCAATTAAGTGAGTTTTGTCAGATGTATTTCAGTTTTTACTTACTTTTCATTTTATTTTTTATATAAAATTGTTTTGCTTGGTGAAAAACTTGTAAATACTGAGAAAGGAGTACAGGGAATTTATACACTGGATTTACTGTCTCTATGTCAGGGCATTTCTTCTGGTGTAGATTAAGAGCTTCTCTGAGATGATGTTTATATAAAAATTCTATAAAAAATCATCTGGAAGTCAGAAAACAGGTTTTTGTTTTGTTTTATTTTCCTATTGAGTTTGGGGAAGTTACTTGTGTCTGTTATGATACATTTATAAACTAAATTTAGCTCCTTGGTAGCATAGGTTCTGAAAACTGTAGAGCCTTTATTGCAAAATGTCAAGGTAGTATTGACAGTAATGATTTTGGTAATGACTAAAAGTAAAAAAAAAAGTGTTACAATTTAACAGGAATATACGTTTTCCTTTTATTTAAAATAGATTCCCTCCCACCTCGCACAATGTATCCATACAGTTTTCCCTCCCTCTACTCCCAGCCCCTCCCTTCTTCTCCTCCCATCCAGATGTACTCCATTTCTGTCTCTCGTTAGAAAACCAACAGGCTTCTAAGGGATAATAATAAAATCTAGTAAGATGTCATATAAAACAAAAACACACTGAATTTGACAAAATAAACAGAAGGAAAAGAGCCCAAGAGAGGGCACAAGAATCAGAGACCCACTTGTTTCTGCACTCAAGAATACGATAAAAACAATAAACTGGAAGCCATAACATATACACAAAGGAACTGGTCAGACCCATGCAGACTCTGTGAATGCTGCTGCAGTCTCTGTGAGTTCATCATGTTAATTTAGAGGGCTTTGTTTTCTTGGTGTCCTCATCTCCTATGGCACTTATGCTCTTTCTGTTTCCCTGAATCCTGATAAGAGCATTTGATGGATATATCCCATTAAGGGCTAAGTGTTCCAAGGTCTCTAACTCTACATAGTATCTGGTTGTGGGTCTCTGTATTTGTTCCCATCTGCTGTAGGAGAAAACTTAATGGCAGTGGCTGAGCAAGGCTCTGAACTGTGAATATAGCAGAATATCAATAAGAGTCATTGTATAGCTACATTTTTTTTAAGAAAATAGTGTTTAATTTTCTCCATAGGTCCCTGGGCTATCTAGTCTCAGGTTCTTAGTCACCCAAGCAATGTTGGATATAGGCCCTCCATGGAATGGGCTTTAAATAAATCAGATATTGGTTTGTTACTCCCAAAAGCTTTGTGGCACTATTACACTAGCATTGTAGGCAGGACACCATTGTAGGTCAAAGTATTTGTGACTGGGCTGGTGTTTATGTTTTAATTTTGGTAGTACACAGAGTACTTTCCTGTACATGATGTTAGCATGTATGAGTGAAGGGTCTATATAGGCCCCAACTTCACCTCTCCATGTTCAGTGAGTTGTATAGGTGTGGCCTTCAGCAATAGGGCCTTGCTGTCAATTAATAGAGATCAACCTATAGTCTTGACAACAGCCTAGATTGCTTGGAGATTCCCAAGGGACCACTTTGGCCAACAACTCAGATGTAACATAATCACAGGTCTTGAAGCTTCATTTGGTGACAAGAGATGACCAGTTGGATCTCTGTCTCCCCCATTATTTGGTGGTTTCATTTAGATGACCTTCATATATGTATATGTTTGTTTTCATGCCACTTCTCAAGTGGCCCTTAATTTTAGCTGTCTATCCACATATTCCCTGCTTTGTCCCCACCCCTATTTGATCCTCCCATTCAAGCTCCTCCCCATCCATCCATAAGTATCTTTTCTACTTCCTTTCCTAAGCATATCTTTCTCCTGCCTCCCCCTCCCCCGTTATTTACCCTATACCAAACCTCTGGGTTTCTACAGGTTATTATTGTCTTAACAGCTAATGTCTACATATAAGTGAATACATACCATATTTGTTTCTATAGGTCACTTGGAATAATAATTTTTCTATTTCCACCCATTTACCTTCAATTTTTCACGATTTCCTTTTTTTAATTCTCAAAGGTGAGTATCCTTGTGTTGAGGGGCATCTAGTTTATTTCCACTTTCTGACTGTTATGAATAGAACATCAGTGAACATGGTTAAGCAAGTATCTCTGTGGTAGGATGAAGCATCTTTTGGGTATATTCCCAAGGTTGTTATAGCTAGATCTTGAAGTAAATAGATTTCCATCTTCCTGAGGAGCTATCACACTGATTTCCATAGTGGTTGTACAAGTTTGAACTCCCACCAGTAATAGAGGAATGTTGTCATTTCTCCACATCCTTGCCAACATGAACCATCACTTGTTTTATTGATTTTAGCTATTCTGACAGGTGTAAGAAGTAATCTCAGAGTAGTTTTGATTACCATTTCCCTGATGGCTAAGGCTGTTAAATTTTTCTCAGTCATTTGAGCTTTGTCTACCTAGAAGTCTCTATTAAAAACCAGACCCAGAAAGACAAACATTGTATGTACTCACTCATAAGTGGATATTAGATATGAGGCAAAGGATAAACAGCCAACAGTCTACAACCCCAGAGAAGCTAGGAAACAAGGAGGACCATAAGAGAGACATACATGGATCCCCCTGGGAAGGGGGAATAGACAAGATCTCCTGAGTAAATCAGAAGCATGGGTGAGGAGAGGGACAATGGGAGGGGAGAAGGGAGGGGAGGAAAACATGAGGGAACAGGGTGGTCTAGTTGGAGGAATGACAGAGAGGGAGAGCAAGGAAAGGATATATCTGGATAGAGGGAGCCATTATGAGAGAAATCTGGCACTAGGGAAGTCCCAGGAATCCACAAGAATGACCCCAGCTAAGACTTTAAGCAGTAGTGGAAAGGGTGCCTGAACTGGCCTTCGCCTGTAATCAAATTGATGACTATCTTAATTGTCACCATAGAACCGTCCTCCGGTAATTCATGGAAGCAGATGCAGAGATCCACAGCTAAGACAACTTTGGGAAATCACAGAAACAACTGACCTGAGTTAGTTGGACCTCACTGACTCTGGACTAACAACTGAGGAACCTGCATAGGACAAACTAGGCTCTCTGAATGTGGTTGACAGTTGTGTGGGTTTGGCAGTTTATGGGGGCATTGGCAACGGGACCAGGATTTATCCCTAGTGCATGAACTATGAACTGGATGTTTGGAGCCAGTTCCCTATGGAGGGATACTTTGGTCACCCTACATACAGGGGGGAGGGCCTTGATCTTGCTTCAAAGCAATTTGATAGACTATGTTGACTCCCCATGGGTGGCCTTGCCCTCTGAGGAGAAGATGGGAGGTAAGGCTAAGGTGGGAGGAGGGAAGGGAGGGGGAACTGGGATTGGCATGTAATTAAAAAAAAGATTGTTTTGAAAAATAAAAAAATAGAGAGATAGCTATGAAAAAACAAAAACAAGCAAACAAAAAACCAAACACACACACACACACACACACACACACACACACACACACACACACACACAAAATCAGTCCAGTGAACTCAAGCCAGACCAATAACTTGAGGCAATGAATACTTTTAAGTCAAAATGAATGGACTAAAGGGTAAACTGTGTCCTAATGGGCTATGCTACAGCTTCCACATCTTCTTCTGTTTGTTTGGTTTTGGTTTTGATTGGGGGCAGTTGCAAGGGCAGAGGGAAAATGGAGGGAGATGGGGAAATAATTGGGATCAGAATGCATGATATGAAATCCACAAAGAATCAGTAAAAGTTAAGAAAAAAATATCTTTTTAGACATGTATCAAATTTTTTTAAAATTAGGTTATTTGTTTTCTTGATATCTAGTTTTTTGAGTTTTTTTGTTTGTTTGTTTTAATTCTTTATATATTTTGGATATTAGGCCTCTATCTGTTGTATGGTTGATGAAGGCCATTACTCCTTCTGTAGGCTCTTGCTCTGTCTGAATAACGGTATTCTTTACCACATAGAAGCTTATCAGTTTCATTAGATCCCATTTATTCTTGATCTTAGTGCCTGTGCCATTGGTATTCTGTTCAGAAATTCTTTTCCTGTGCTAATGATTTCAAAACTACTCCCCACTTTCTCTTCTATATGGTTTTATATTGAGGTCTTTGATGCATTTGGACTTGAGTTTTGTGCAGGGTGGGATCTATTTTGGATTTTTCTACATATAGCCATCCACTTTGACCAGCACCATTTGTTGAAGATGCTGCCGTTTTTCCAGTGTGTTTCTGTTTTCATCTGGTGTTCATATGTGTGTGGATTTATGTCTGTGTCTTCAGTTTAATTCAATTGATCAATGTGTCTGTTGTGCCAATACAATGCTGTTTTATTACTATAAATCTATAATACAATTAGTGGGTTTTGCCACTAATGCTGAGTCAGGAAGCCTCTTTTAAAGGAGCCATACCTCTGTCTGTAGCAAACAGAGCCTGCCTGAGAAAATGCTGCTACCAATGTGTTTAACTTTGTTCTCTTGCTTTTGGAATGCCTTTTTAAGCTTTTGTCAGGTTTTACATGGAAATTCTTGCCAAATGTTTGGGTGCCACATATGGACAGAAGTTTCTGTCCTGTCCAGTCCCACAGCCATTTAGTCCCAAATAAACACACAGAGGCTTATATTAATTATAAACTGTTTGACCTATTGCCCGGGCTTCTTATTGGCTTGCTCTCTTAATTATTAACCTGTTTCTGTTCTGTGTATCTCCACATACTCTTGGCTTACGGGTGATGCTCGAGGCCTTTTGCTTCCTCAGCAGCTACATGTTGTGTCCCTGATGCTTACTACCTTTCTCTATCACTGTTTGCATTTCCCACCAGGCTATATCCTACATGTTCATTGGCCAAAACAGCTCTTTTCATAAATCAATAAGAGAAATATATATTCACAGCATATAGAAAAATATCCCCCATCATTTGCTTTCTACTATTTTAATATTTCTGTACTGGTATTTTTTTCCCAGTGTGTAGATCCCTAATAACATTTGATATTCACCTTCTTGTCATATACACATTTGAATCTTCTTGTGGGGTGTGTTGAGACTGGTCTTGACATTTAGATAGTAATATAACCAGAATTAGTAAGTTTCTTTTGGTTTTGTTTTCTGGAGTGGATGGTAGGAAACCTGTATGTGGTGGCATTTTCTGTTTTGGAGGATGTTTGTTTAATTCTTGATTTATTTTTAATGGATAGAGCCTTCCTGGGTCTACCTGTTTTCCTTGCTTGAGATTTGATTTTTTTGCTTTTAGAGTAGTTGGTCATTTAGGTGACATTTTGGTTGTGAGCCTAGCCTTTAACAGCCGGGATATCCCTCCAGCCCCATTTAGGTGAAATTTTGTCAAGTTTCTGGGCATAGTGTTATTTGTAACATTCCTTTATTCTGTCAATGTCTCTGACTTCAGAAATGATTAGTCCATCTGAAATTGGAATGGTTTTCTTTTTTTCCTAATTAGCCTAGCTAGAGATTTATAGGTTGTATTATCTATTCAAAGTACCAACTTATTTTAATTTTTAGAAAGGCCTGTACTACTGAGAGAATATATAACAAATATTGGAAATGTTATCTCTCAATAGTTGATTTATAGATAATTTTTATTTTTTCTTTGTGTTTTTCTAGAGTTCCTTCAATTTTTTATAAAGTGTATTTTGGATGTATTTTTTCCCCTCTCCCAACTTCTCCCAGTTCCCCTCTCAACTTCAAATCTTTCTCTGGAAAAACAAAGCAAATGTAAAAGCAGAACAACAAAAAGACACACACACACACACACACACAATCCATGTAGTCTATTAATCATGTAGTTATTAACATGTTTCATAATGAAAATTGTTGTAAGCCTATGAAATAGTATTTGCATACACATGTGTGTTATAGGCTTCAGACCCATCTTTTTTTTTTTCTTTTTGAATGTGACTTATTAGGCTAAAAAGGTCAACTTTGTCCCTAAATTGTTTTCTATATAAATTTTATTTAAATTAGAAATAGTCTTATTTTACATATCAATCCCAGTTCCCTTTCCCTCCCATCCTCCTATACCCCCCAACTACCCTCCCATCCCATTCCTCATCTGCTCCACAGGGAGAGTGATGATGTCTTCCTTGAGGGATCACTCAAATCTGTCAAGTCATTTGGAGCAGGGCCTGGGCCTTGCCCTGTGTATCTAGGCTAATAGAGTATCCCTCCATGGAAAATGCATACCCCCCCCCAGTCCATTCGTGCACTAGGGATACATCCTAGTTCCACGGCCAGAGGGCCCATAGACTGCAGTGTTCCTGACATCCACGTTCAGGGGTCCTGGTTTGGTCCTATGTTGGTTCCCCAGCTGTCAGACTGGGGTCCATGTGTTCCCACTTGCTCAGGTCAAGTGTTTGTATGGATTTTACAAGCTTGGTCTTGACCTCTTTGTTCGTCACTCCTCCCTCTCTGAAACTGGATTCCAGGAGTTTGGCTCAGTGCTTGGCTGTGGATCTCTGCTTCTGTTTCCATCAGTTACTGGATGAAGGCTCTAGGATGGCATTTAAGGTGGTAATCGATCTCATTATAGGGGAAGGGCATTTAAGGTAACCTCTCCACTATTGCTTAGGTTCCAAGTTGGGGTCATCCTTGTGGATCTCTGTACACAATTCACTAGTGCCAGATATCTCTTTAAACCTGTAATGTCTCCCTCTATTGATGTGTCTCTTTTCTTGCTCTCCTCTATTCCTCTCCCCACTCAAACTTCCTGAGCACTCATGTTCTCCTCCCCCTTCTTCTCCCCTCCTCTTTCTCCTATGTCCCTTCCCCTCCCCCTATTCTCCTAATTTGTTTAGGGGCTCTTGTACCTTTCTGCTTCACTCGGGAACTGTGTATGTCTCTTTTATGGTCCTTCTTGTTTCATAGTTTCTCTGGAGGTGTGAATTGTAGGCTGGTAATCTTTTTACTATATCTAAAATCCATATGAGTGAGTACATACTATGTTTATGTTTGTCTTTCTGTGACTGAGTTACCTTAGGATGATTTCTTCCAGTTCCATCCATTTGTCTGCAAATTTCAAGATTCCAGTGTTTTCTTTTTCCACTGAGTAGTACTCCATTGTGTAAGTGCACCACGTTTTCTGTATCCATTCTTCGGTTGAGGGGCATATAAGTTGCTTCCAGGGTCTTGTTATTACAAATATTAATGCTGTGAACATAGTTGAACAAATGTCCTTATTATATGAATGTGCATCCTTTGGGTATTCAGTAGAATTGCTGGATCTTGTGGTAGAATGGTTCCCATTTTCCTGAGGAATCTCCATACTGATTTCCAAAGTGGCTGTACAAGTTTGTACTCCCTCCAGCAATTGAGGAGTGTTCCTCTTTCTCTACATTCTCTCCAGCATAAACTGTCTTTGGTGTTTTTGATTTCAGTCATTCTGACAGGTTCAAGATGATATCTCAGATTTGTTTTGTTTTGCATTTCCCTGATGGCTAACGAATTTGAGCACTTTCTTAAGTGTCTTTCAGCCATTTTAGACTCCTCTATTGAGAATTCTCTACTTAGTTCGGTCCCCCACTTTTTAATTGGATCCTTTGGTGTTTTGGAGACTTGCTTCTTGAGTTCTTTGTATATTTTGGAAATCAGCCCTCTGTTTGATGTGGGGTTAGTGAATATCTTTTCCCATTCTGTGAGCTGCCATTTAGTCTTGTTGACCGTGTCTTTTGCCTTGTGGAAGCTTCTCAGTTTCAGGAGGTTCCATTTATTAGTTGTTGATGTCAGTGTCTGTGCTACTGGTGTTATGTTCAGGAAGCATTCTCCTGTGCCAATTCATTCAAGGGTACCTCCCATTTTCTCTTCTAATAGGTGCAGTGTGACTGGATTTATGTTGAGGTCTTTGATCCATTTGGACTTAAGTTGTGTTTGGCGATAAGTATGGATCCATCTGCAATCTTCTACATGTCATCCAGTTAACGCTAGCACCATTTGTTGAAGATGCTTTCCTGTTCCCATTGTGTAGTTTTAGCTTCTTTGATGAGGTGTTCATAGGTGTTTGGGTTAATATCAAAGTCTTCAGTTCGATTCCATTGGTGTACATGTCTATTTTTGTGCCAATATCAAGCTGTTTTCATTACTACAGCTCTATAGTAGAGCTTGAAGTCACAGATGTTGATGCCTCCTGAAGTTCCTTTACTGTACAGGGTTGTTTTGACTATCCCGAGTCTTCTGTTTTTCCATATAAAGTTGAAAATTGTCCTTTCAAGGTGATCCATTTTCTGATGTCTTCTTCAATTTCTTTCTTTAATGACTAAAAGTTTTTGTCACACAGTCTTTCCCCTGTTTGGTTAGAGTTACCCAAAAATATTTTATGTTGTTTGTGGCTATTGTAAAGGGTGATGTTTCTCTGATTTCTTTCTCAGCCCCTTTATTGTCTATATATAGTAAGGCTACTGATTTTTTTTGTGAGCTAATCTTTTATCCTGCCATGTGGTTTTTGTTTTTGAGATTGTTTATATGGTGGATTACATTGGTAGATTTTTATCTGTTGAACCATCCCTGCATCCCTGGAATGAAGCCAGCTTGATTGATCATGGTGGATGAGTTTTCTGATGTGTTCTTGGATTCAATTTACCAGTATTTTATTGAGTATTCTTACATCCATGTTCATGAGGGAGATTGGTCTGTAGTTCTCTATTTTAGTTGTATGTTTGTGTGGTTTGGGTACCCAGGTAATTGTAGACTTGTAAAAAGAGTTTGACAATGATCCTTCTGCTTCTATTGTGTGGAACAATTTGAAGAGTATAGGTATTAGCTTTTCTTTCAATTTCTTGTAGAATATGCACTGAAATCATCTGGCCTTGGACTTTTTTGGTTGGAAAACTTTTGATTACTGCTTCTATTTTGTTAGGATTCATAGGTTTATTTAAATTGCTCATCTGTTCTTGATTTAATTTTGGTAAGTGATATCTATCCAGAAAATTGTTCATTTCCTTTAAATTTTCCTATTTTATGGAATACAGGTTTTCAAAGTATGACCTGCATTGTTATGGATCATAGATGTTACAGCTGGATAGGACTACTAATTGTTTCCTTTCCTTGGCAGCTTATCTGGTACTTTCTGGTACTCTGGAGGCATGATTTCAGGAATGAGGCATTAGGTTAGATACAGCTCATACAGTCAGTTCTGGGTCATGTATTCAGCAATAGGGGTTTACTGTAGATTTCTGAGAGGCACCTAAAATCAACAGCAATAGCCTATGCTCTTTTGGGAACCATTTGGACTATTCTAACCAAACACTGGAAAGGAGGTTTCCTGTTCTGGGTTTTTTGCTAGTCTGTGGTTCCTGTGAGAAGAAGCATTGTGAGCCCAAATGCCATGGCTTTGTTTAAGATATAAATATATACAATGTGTATTATGTATAATTTTTATCAAATATTTAACATGATTCCTTAAAGCTGTCAAAAAATAAAATAAAAATGCTTACTTAAAAAAAAACAAAAACAAAAAACAAAGTATGACCTGATGATACTCTGGATTTCCCCAGTGTCTGTTGTTATGTCCCTCTTTTAATTTCTGATTTTCTTAATTTGCATTTCTCTCTCTGCCTTTTCGTTAGGTTGGATAAAGGTTTGTCTATCTTGTTGATTTTCTCGAAGAACCAACTCTTGGTTTCTTTGAATCTCTGTGTTGTTTTCTTTGTTTCTACTTTATTGATTTCTGCTCACAATTTGATTATTTCCTGGCATCTACCCCTCCTTGGTTAGTTTGCTTCTTTGTGTTCTAGAGCTTTCAGGTGTTCTCCTAATTCTCTATTGTGGCTATTCTGTAGTTTCTTCATGTGGGCACTTAGTGCTATGAACTTTGCTCTTAGAATTTCTTTGAGAGTTTCCCATAGGTTTGGGTATGTTGTGCCTTCATTTTCGTTGAATTCTAGGAAGTCTTTGATTTCTTTCTTTATTTCTTCCTTTACCCAGGAGTGATGAAGCTGAACATTGTTCAATTTCCATGAGTTTGTGGGGTTTCTTCAATTTGTGTTGTTGAAGTCTATTTTTAAGCCATGGTGTTCTGATAAAATACAGGGGCTTATTTAATTTTTTTTAATCTCTTGAGGTTTGCTTTATTGTCAAGTATGTGGTTAATTTTAGAGAAGCTTCTATGTGGTGCTGAAAAGAAGGTATATTCTTTTGTGTTTGGATGGAATGTTCTATAGATGTCTGTTAAACCCAATTGGGTCATAACATCTGTTAGTTCCTTTGTTAAGTTTAAGTCCGGTAGTCCTGTCCAGTGGTGAGAGTAGGGTGTTGAAGTCTCCCACTGTAAGTGTATGGGGTTAATGTCTGATTTGAGTTTTGGTAATATTTCTTTTACGAATGCAGGTGCCTTTGTATTTGGGGCATAGATTTACAGAATTGAGATTTCATCTTGATGGATTTTTCCTGTGATGATATGAAATGACCTTCTTCGTCTCTTTTGATTAATTTTAGTTTGGTTATCTAATTTATTAGATAGTACAATAACTACACCTGCTTGCTTCTTAGAGTCATTTGATTGGAAATTCTTTTCCCATTCCTTAACTCTGAGGTAACATGTGTCTTTGAAAGTGATGTGTGTTTCTTGTATGCAACAGAAGGATGGATGCTGTCTTCATATCTATTCTTTTAGCCTGTGTCTTTTTATAGGTGAGTTAAGACCATTGATATTGAGGGATATTAATGACCATTGAGTTGTTGATTGTTCTGGATTTGTTTTTGGTGGTGGTATTGTGTGTGAGTGTTTCCCCTATTTCTGGCTTTTGGTAAAGTGAGATTATTTATTGCCTGTGTTTTGTGAGTGTATTTAATTTCCTTGAGTTGGAGTTTTCCTTCCATATCTTTCTGTAGGGCTGGGTTAGTGGATATGTATTGTGTAAATCTGGTTTTGTCATGAAATAATCTTGTTTTCTCCATCTATACTGAATGAGACTTTTGCTGAGTATAGTAGTCTGGGCTGGCATCCGTGTAAAACATCTATTCAGGACCTTCTGACTTTCAGAATTTCCATGGTGAAGTCATGTGTAATCCTGATAAGTCTGCCTTTATATGTTACTTGGCCTTTACCCTTCACTGCTCTTAATATTCTTTCTTTGTATGTTTGGTGTTTTGATTACTATGTGGTGAAGGATCTTTTTTTTTTTTTTTTGTCCAGTCTATTTGGTGTTTGGTAAGCTTATGGTACTTTCATAGGCATGTCCTTCTTTCAGGTTGGGAAAGTTTTCTTCTATGATTTGTTGAATATGTTTTCTGCACCTTTGCCTTCTTCTATACCTATTATTCTTAGGTTTGGTCTTTTCACAGTGTCCCGTCTTTCTTGGATATTTTGTGTTAAGGATTTGTTGTATTTAAGATTTTCTGTGGTCGATGTATCTATTTTCTCTCGTTTATCTTCTGCACCTGAAATTCTGTCTTCCTTCTCTTGTAGTCTTTTGGTTATGCTTGCATCTGTAGTTCTTGATCATTTACTCAGCTTTTCTATTTTCAGCATTCACTCAGTTTGTGTTTTCTTTATTGTCTCTATTTCAGTTTTCAGGTCTTGAACTGTTTGAATTGTTTCCTTCATCAGTTTGATTGTTTTCTTAAAAGATTTGTGGATTTCTTACATTTGTTGGTTTGTTTTTCTTCCATTTCTTTAAAAATTTTTCTCATATCCTCTTTGAGGGCCTCTCATTTTCATGAAGTTGTTTTTAAGTTCATTCTCTTCTGTTTCATCTGCGTTGGGATGGTCAGGTCTTGCTGGTGTAGAGTCTGGTGGTGTCATATAAGTCTTTGTATTGTTGGTTGTGTTCTTATACTGTGGTCTTCCCATCTCTTCTTCCAGTGGGTATAGGTGGGATCTCTCCTTCTCCTGTTGGGTATGGGTTCACGGCTCTATCTTCTCTCTCCCTGATGGTGTAGAGGCAAGACAAGAATGGTGGTGAATGTTGGACATTTTGTTCTGCTTCCAGGTCCCTCCCTTTCTTCCTCCCCCTCTCCCTTACTCTCTCCCACCTCCTCTCCACCTAAGGGTGGAGGAGCAAGACAGGAATGGTGGCTGATGATGCTGGCTGCTTTGTTCTTCCTGCAGTTCCCTCTGGAGATTCAGTGGCAGGAAGGGTCTGGTGGTTGCACGTCAGGGAACTCGAAGAGGGAGAGGTAGTCTAGAAGTGTCCCTGCGACTCATCTCTCCACCAGAGGGTGGAGGGGCAAGACAGGAATGGCAGCTGAAGATACTGGCTCCAGATCCATCTTTTGTGCATCTTGTGTAGACAAGAACTCTACAACTGAATTGTAGCTGTAATCATAATGTTATTTTGTTGCTGCTTTGTTCAGCCTCTTTCCCAGAAATGAGTAAACTTAAAACTCTTCACTGGGGTTTGTCTTTGGGAACTATAAATTTGTATTCTGTCAATAAAGTATACTAAAAAAGAATAAAGTGTTCATAATAAATGAAAGTTTCATGTGTTGAACTTACACATATTACATGTCTTTACTTTTTTTATAACCTTTATGATACAAACATGCTCTCTTAATGTTTCAGAGAAGAGACTGAAGCCTGGAAAAGCATACTTGGTTGAGGCTACAGCTAGTATGTATGCTGTCCCTATTCAGTACTGTTTCTCAAATTTCAAAGTCTCATAACTTCCAAGTCAGAACAGATGAAGTGACTAGAATCAGACTTTAACCACTAGAGTACAAACCGTAATGGAAAAGACCTATATCTGTTTTTACTACTAGTTTTTTATTGCCTTTCATGAATAAGCCTATTTATCTTTTGTTTCTTTTTTTGATGGGATCTTACTGTAACCTTTGCTAGCCTTGAATTCACTATGTGAAAAAGGCCAGCCTTGAACTTCTTGTCAGTCTGCCTTCCTCAGATTCTCAAGTACTAGGATTTTAAGTGTATACCACCATACCTATTTCTATAAAGACCCATTAGATTTTTTGAGCCTCTGTTTTCACTTATTGAAGTTTTGAAAAGGAGGTAACTTAATTTGGAGATGAATATTTGTTATTTTTCACATGGAGTAGTTTGTATATTTATTTTTGATTACACAAAAGAGGAGAAATTTGATCTGTAGTTGATTTTTCATAATCTACTTTTTCAAAGATTGCTGAAAAAAAATAGTATGCCCACCACCATTAGGCTCATAGTTTGAATTGTGTACCAAAAAAGTAAAAACTTTTAAAAATAGAACTATATACTTTTGAGTGTGGCAGCATACAATGCCTTAATTTAGTTAATCTTTCTTTGAAGAACTACTACTAAAATGACTAGTATGGCCTTAGCATGTAATGCCTCAGTTTTTGTGTTACAACAGGTAATTATTTTAATTAGTCTAAAATTGCTGTTTCTGTGTCAACATACATTGGTATTGAACTGCCTTGGATCCATACATTTTTTAAAATTCTTTTATTTTTAGTACTTATAAAGCATCTATATGTGTTTTGCCAGTATCCATGTCTGTGCCAGAAGGGGGCCTCAGATTCCCTGGAACTGGAGTAGTAGGTAGTTATGAACCACCATGTGGGTGCTGGGTATTGAACCTGGGTCTTTTGGTAGCACAGCCAGTGCTCTTAACCACTGAGACATATCTCTATCCTCTTTACAATAGTTCTTGTTTGTTTGTTCATTTGTTTTAAATCTTCCTAAGTCTCTTAGCCAGTTTTAAAAAATCTCAATGTTATATTTTTCTCATGAAAGCATGTTAAAAATAAAAATGGGTAAGGATTCCTTGACTTTTCAAAAACTGTTCTGTTTGGTATAAGTTGTGTTTTATAAGACTAATTCTACATTTAAAAAGTAGCTCTGAAATCTGTCTCATATAGGAGAAATCTGAGGAACCTGCACTCCAGTCTGTATTTGGGGACCATTTTTCTAATTACTCCAAGTCCCAGGATTACACCTAGAGCAAGTGCTTGTGGTAGACAGTGAAAGATGAAGGTGCCTGGGGAGGAGCCCCATGTGGTGGTACATATCTGTAATCCTAGCAGTGGGGCGAGGAAGACCTCCACAAATTCAAAGCTACGCTGGTCTACATAGTGAGTTCCAGGCCACTCAGACCTTACAAAGAAGAAGCCTGTCTCAAATGGGACTAGATTACACTTTTTCTTCCCAAACCTGAGCAATGAATGATGCATACTTGTTCATTCCAAGGTCAAAACAAAGGAAGCTTATGTAGCTAAAGTTGTATAAGGACTCATTCCCCAACCCTAAGCTTTTGGTGCATGCATGCATGTGTGTATGCGTTGAGTGTAGTCTTCCTTGCCTGTCTCCTGGGCCTTGCCGCGTTGTCTGAACCCCCAAATAACACATGCAAGCTTTTGGCCGTTTGCTTGGTTTCTTACTGGCTATCTCTGACTTAAGTACTTAACCCATAATTGTTAATCTAAGTATTTCTCTTACCGGAGAAAAGGGTCCGGACCTCTTACTCTGGCACGGTCTACATGGTGTCTGACTCGGCCTCTCCCAGAATCCTCCTTGACTCCTAGTCCCACCTATCTTGCTTTCCTATTAGCCAACTGTGCTTTATTCAACAACCAATAAGAGAGACAGATTTACAGAATGGCATCTCCCATCATGTATGTTTATCTTTTTGTGCATGTGAAGATCAGAGGATAACTTTCAGAGAGTCAGTTCACCTTTTTGAGGCAGAGTCTCTCATTTGCACTGCTGAACTGCGTACTCCAGGCTAGCTGGCCACAGCTTCAGAGTGATTTTCCTATCTCTGTCTCTCATCTCACTATGGGAGCGATAAGATTACAAGTCCATGACACTACATCTGGTTTTGTAAATGTGGTTTCTTGGGATCAAACATGAGTTGTGAGATTTATAGTGCCTTTACCCTATGAGCCATCTCCTCAGCCCAGGGGTCTAAATAATTGTTAGATTATTTAAAGCTTTTGTATGTGAAGTTGTCTGTAAAAAGGTGACCATATATTATTAAACAGGTATTTAATCTTCTAAAAACTAACCTTATCAAGTACACGTTTTGTCAGTACAAGATTAAAAAACAACAACAACAACAACATATAGTAATTCTGTGTTGCTAATAAGTACCTTTGCATGGTGTTAGCTTTTGTAATATTTTCACTTGTCTGCAAATTAGTTAGGTAATATAACCCACATTGAACACATAAGGTGATTGAAACAAAACTTTGTGTCCTGAAAGATCATAGCTATTAAATGTGTTTCCAGCTAGATTTCTAGTCTTCTATCTTTCTATTACCCTGTGCTGGGTTTTATGTTCTCACATACTGCTCTTTGCAAAATATGTGAGTATTAATAATATTTTTGTGCTACAAAATCTTTCTACAAATTTTTACCTTTCTACAGATTTACATGATAGTCCACTCTGTGTGTGATTAATGTAAAAGGGCTGTAGGAATGGCCTTAATCAGTGTTTTTGTTCCATTCTATGAATGGTACACTTCATTTTCTGTGTCTTCAGCTCCATTGTGCTTTTTGTAAGAATTTCTGTAGCACACCAGTAGTTTCCAATTAGCCATTGTATAGCTGTCTCCGACCTTGTATGTAAGGTTCTGCATGCCAATTTATTTAGGAAAAAGATTAGAACATTCTCTTATAAAAAGTGGTTTTAAAACTCAGTGCATCTACTAAATGTAATTAGAATGACAGTACTACCATACCTTCTTAAAATGTCCTTAGCAGAAAAGTGTTTCTGTGTTCTGGAAACTTTTTAATCTATTAGAACAAAAATGAAAGTAACTTATATTTAAAATTTTTATTGTCACCATTCCATACATGTTTATAATGTACTTTGAGTATATTTCTACTTTCCACATTATTCTCACTTAAACTCCCTTGCACCAAGCCCCTCTGCCCAACCCTCTTAAGGTTTTCATGCCCCTCATTTAATTAGAATTGCTTGCGTGGGTTTGGATTATTTACTTGAGCAAGAACAACTTACCAGTGACTACACTACTGCAAACAGGACTTCTCTTCTGTCAGCCTTTAATGCTTCATGGGAGGGTGGGGCCTAATAAGCCCCTTGGCATTTATGATGAAATGGGATAGATCCATTCTTCTTCAGGTAACCACTACCTCTCTAAGTCCATAGGTACAATAGCTCTATCATGTCCAGAATATAACACTCCTCTTCATGCTCCAACTCTTAAATTCTCCTCTTTCTAAGATGTTTTCTGAGTCTCCGGGAGGAGGGAATGTGATATAGTTTTCCTATAGGGCTGAGCACTTAGTAGTCAATTGTTCTCAGCACTTTTTGGCAAATTATGAGTTTCTGTATTAACTGTTACCACTATAAACAGGAATTTCTGTGAACAAGGCTGAGAGCAGCACTAATCTGTGGGGATAGTACATAGTTTTCATTGGATGATATACCCTATTTGTTTACTCCATCTTTCGCTCTTGTAACCAAACTTTTGGAAATGAAAAAGTCTGGCCTTATTTTTGATCTACAAATGGATTGTTGTTCTTTGTTTTTGTAGGCATCATTCCATGTTCTCAAATCTGTGTGTTCTCGACACCTGTGGTCCTTTCTTCCATTTTTCTGTGTTATATTTTTTTTAAGATTGTGCAAAATTTATCCCATTCATGCTTATATCACCCCTTTTGGTCTGACTTATAATGAAAATAAAAAGAAATTGATAAATAGTGATGATTGGATATTTGAAGTGATTAGATGATACGTAAAATTCTACTGTTGGAAAATTATTAAGCTATAACCAGCTCATTTTTTTCTTGGCATTTTCTCTCATGGCCTATTGTTTTTTTTTTCCAGATCTCAAGAGGTTAATTTGAAAGTTAGACTTTCTCCCCTTACTTTTAGTAGTTAGGTTTTATTTTTGTTTTTGTTTTTGTTTTTCATTTTTCCTTTTGCCATTGCTGCGGAAGATGGAGATTTCAATAAAGTTAGTATATTTAATGAATATTTTCCTTCTTTTAAAGACTGTGAACCAGAAGAGCTGACTGACTGGTCTATGGATGAAAAATGTTCATTTTGTAACCTACAGAGAGAAGCAGTCAGTGTAAGTTTTAGTGCCATGAAATTATTTTTAAAATAATCACACAATTGTAACACAGTTCTTTTTTTTTAAACTTAATTTGTTCTGATAATTTGTGACTCAGTGAAAATTTAAATACTTGATTTTGTTGAATGAAAAAAGTATGTCCAACATTGAGTTTAGCTTTTAAAATTCATTATTATTTTTCTTTTCTTTCTCCCCCTCTCCCTTTTTTGGTTCATTTTTTTGTTTTGTTTTGCTTTATTATTTTTTTTCTGTTTGGTTGTTTTGGGGTTTGGTTTGGTTTGGCATTCCTCCTTCAAATTTACTTCTTATTACTCCCTGACTCATGAACTTCACTTTAGGTCAGGTTGGTATTCTAGGTATCTAAGGGTGAGCTTGGAGACCTAGTTTATATAAGACCACTCTACAATTTGGTTTCTTAGCAGTTGGTAGTAAGGGGATAATAAGCTACTATTTGTGACCCTTTCACTACTTTTACAGTCTTTGGCTATCAGAAATATATCCTGTATTGAAGATGAAATATGTACCTACAATATAGAGGACATATATGTGTGAAACCAGCATCTTCTTATGTAGTGAGAAATCCTGATTCCTTATCTATTGTGATGAGGAGAACAGAAAGGAATTTGAGAGTCTATTAAGCCCATCTGTTTTGTTAATGTCTGACAGGAGTACTTCACTGGCATGCAGTAGTAAAATTTTCAGCAATGCCTGACCACCCTCACCCACATGTCCAAGTACCCACATATTTTACCATAGTTTTGGTAAGGTATAAGGCTGTTTGGGCCCCTGTTGGAAGTATATTTGTTTTTTTTTTCCTGAATTCTATCAGATTTTATATTCCTTTGGTATAATTTGATATTTTATAAAAGGGAGAACAACTGAACATTGAGACCATTTTGAAGTATTTAGTTGGAACTCAGGTTGAAATGAAAAGTAATTAGGTATGTTACTTTTTTATAATTTTAGGATTGTATACCATCTCTTGATTCTTCACAGTCAACGCCAACAGAGGAGCTATCATCTCAGGGCCAGTCCCACACTGATAAGATTGAATGCCAAGCAGAAAATTACCTAAATGCACTCTTTCGAAAGAAAGGTAATACTGGCATGCTTTGTAATTTAAATTTCGCAATGTTTGAATTTTTCTCATGGAATACTTTTTTTTTAATTTGTCAGTCCCTACTTTATTCTTAACTGCTTCTTTGTGCTTATAGGGGCAATAAGATTATCAGTCTCTTGTGCTAGCCATTTGTCTTCAACATCCTATTCTCAAATTTCTCCTTCATAGGTACCTTTCAAAATATTTTTTGTGCTTCTGACTTTCATTATTTTATTGCTATTCTCAAGTCTTAAAAACTTGTTGGATGATGAAGTTATAGGCCTGTCCCTAATAATGTATTTTTTTACATCATTTGCCAGCTGGCATACTGCTTTAGTGTCAGCTTGAATATTCATGCTTGACATTAAAAAGTCTGTTCTGTATTTGTCTGGCATATTTAAACCAAATGGGACTTGTTTCACTTATTCCCATACTTGACAGATACCTATAAGGTAAGAGCAGTTTTTATATTTAAACTACTTTGGAAAAGAATAGGTTCTTCGGTGTTTTGTACCCAACCATTCCCATGGTTGTAGTTTGTATTTCTTCAAACCCCATGTAGATGTTTGGAGAAAGGAACGTTTGGATTTGTAAGGGATGAGGTTACCATTATCTTCAACTTCTAGAGATTGAGTAAACCCTGCTGTATTCTTCTTACCTTGGTATTAGTTCTGTTTTACTTCTCTTTAGTTAGGTTCCAGCATGTATTTTTTTGCTAAGTTGATAACTTCATATTTAAAAATATTAAACGGTAATATTAAAAGTACTGTTCACCTTTGAGTCTTTCATTTAGTTGCTCACTCTCCGAAGTTCTTTGGGTTTAATTTTTAAAAAAAAGCCTTTCCTTGTGTTACTGAAATAGTGTTGGAGAATTTTCCTTATATTAAAAAAGTATATTTCTTCTTCACAGTTTTTAGTGGAAGCCAGTGTTAAAGTATGTGGTACATTTTGTTTAAAATTTGTAAAATGCTAATTTAGAAAAACTATTCTGTCAGTGTGTTTATCATATCCGGTTGTCACACTTGTATCTCTAAGAATTAAAGTTAACACAAATATAGTTTAGTTTACACTGGAATTCATTATTCCTTATTCTTCCTTTGAGTCGTTTATAATAGTAGTAAATAGAGTTGTCAATATTGATAACTTTCAGTTTGTTATAGTATGGAGTTAGCCCTATACTCCATTGCCTTGTTAAGAGTAATCAGTGAAAACTTGGTACTATTTCAGCTGATTCAAGCATCTGGGTCTCCAAGAGGTCTCCTACCAATAGTTGGGTGAGTGTTGTTGGGTATTTAGTGACCTCTCCATTTGGGAATTTCTTGTTTTCTTCATGATCATTTGAAAGTTTACAGAGAATTTAAATGAAAGATTTTTATTAGTATAGTACTTTTGCCTTATTTCAGTTCTTTGAAAATTCCTTTATTTCTAGCACATCACCATTTTCTGGATTTAGCGAGGGTTGTGTTATTGTAGTTTGACCATTTTCTTCAATAGAACCATTTTAGAGATTTCCAATCTGGTTTGACCAGAATGAGGACAGAAAAGAATAACTTTTAATGGAATTGACTCTATTAACTAATTGGTTTGTTTCTTTAAAAAATGTAATTAACTATACTTTGAGATGACAGCTAATAAATACGTTTTTAAAGACAAGAAATACATGACTCTTTGGAGTAGCAGTTAAGATCTTAATAAAGCTTTTGTTTTCTGAAACATTCCTTAATTTTATCATTTTTAGATATCTGGATATTGATAGCAATTTACTTTGAGCAACAGGTTTATACTGATCATATTGTCAAAATGTAAAGTAAAATTTATATTCTATTCTAACTTATTGTATTTTCGAATTTAGAATTGAGGATTATGTTAATGATGAATGTAAACTATTATCATTTAGATTAATAATGTCATCGATTATGATTGAACATTTAAAGCCATTGTTGGTCAGTCTTCTCATTTCAATGATTTAACTACTTAAGAGGGAAGGTTTATTTTGACTCACTGTTTTCGCATATTTCAGTCCTTTATGGTGGAGAACGCATGAAGGTTTAAACAACTCTAGTTTTCAGAGTTTTGGGTAGGAATATGAGGCCCAGCTCCCTGCACAGCAGTCAGGCAAAGAAGCAAAACATAGTACCAAAAGTTAGGCTGTAAACTGAAAGGCCTCCCCTATGTCACCCATTTCCATCAGCCTGCTCCCACTTCTAAATTTCCCACAGCTTCCCTCAACAGTGTCACCAGCTAGAGGCCACAAGTTGATAGACTCAAGCCTAGAGAGTCATTACTGTTTCAGGTTACCACAGTATTCTTCCTCTGCTCCTTTTTTTAAAATTAATTTTTATTTAAATTAAAAACAGTCATATTTTACATACCAATCCCAGTTCCCTCTCCCTCCCATCTTCCCACTCCCTCCACCATCTCCTCATCCCAACCCCCATCCACTCCTCAGAGGGTGAGGCCTCCAATGGGGGGGTCATCAAATTCTCTCATCATTTGGGGCAAGACCGAGTCCCCCCCCACACCCCATATCCAGACTGAGAGAGTACCTCTACATAGGGAATGACTCCAAAAAGCTCTAGGGATAAATAGTGGTTCCACTGCCAGCTGCCCCATAGACTGACCAAACTTCCCAGCTGACACCCACGTTCAGGGGACCTGGTTCAGTCTTATGCTGGTTCCCCAGCTGTCAGTCTACTTGCTCAGGTCAACTGTTTCTGTAGGGCTCCCCAACATGGTCTTGACCCCTTTGTTCATCACTCCTCCCTCTTTACAACTAGATTCCAGGAGTTTGCATCAGTGCTTAGCTGTGAATCTCTGCTTGTTTTCCTCAGCTGCTAGATGAAGGCTCGGTGATGTCATTTAATCTAGTCATCAATCTCATTATAGGGGAAGGGCATTTAAGGTAGCCCCTCCCTATTGCTTAGACTCTTAGTTAGGGTCATCAATATGAATTCCTGGGAATTTCCCTAGTGCCAGGTTTCTCATTAAGCCTTAACTAGAGCAGTAAGACAACAAAAGGAGATCAAGGGGATACAAATTGAAAAGGAAGAAGTCAAACTTTCACTATTTGCAGATTGGTTACATAAGTGACTTGAAAACTTCTGCCAGGGAATTCCTACAGCTGATAAACACCTTCAGAAAAGTGGCAGGATACAAGATTAACTCAAAAAAGAAAAAAAAATCAGTAACCCTCCTGCATATAGATGATAAATGAGCTGAGAAAGAAATCAGAGAAGCATCCCCTTCACAATAGCAACATAAAATGTTTTGGGGTAACTCGAACCAAACAAGTTAAAGACTGCATGACAAGAACTGATAAGTCTTTAAACGCAGAAATTAAAGAAGATATCAGAAAATGGAAAGATCTCCTATGTTCTTGGATAGGTAGGATCAATATAGTAAAAATGGCAATCCTACTAAAAAAATCTACAGATTCAATGCAATCCCCATAAAAATCCCAGCGCAATTCTTCACAGGCCTTGAAAGAGTAATTCTCAACTTTATATGGAAAAACAAAAAACTCAGGATAGCCAAAACAACCCTGTACAATAAAGGAACTTCTGGAGGCATCACTATCCCTGACTTTAGGCTCTGCTATAGAGCTATAATAATGAAAACAGCTTTGTACTGGTACAAAAACAGACAGATGGACCAATGGAAGCAAACTCTAATATTAATCCACACACCTACGAACAGCTAATTTTTGATAAAGCTGCTAAAATTATACAATGGAAAAAAGAAAGCATCTTCAACAAATGGGGTTGGCATAACTGGATGCTGACATGTAGAAGATTATAGATAGATCCATATCTGTTACCATGCACAAAACTTAAATCCAAATGGATCAAAGACCTCAACATAAATGCAGCCATAGTAAACCTCTTAAAAGGGAGAGTGGGAGGCACCCTTTAATTTCCAGAACCAACCAAGTATCCACCTTGGACTGCTTCAACCCTGAAGTGTTTTCCTGGTAATCCCTCCTCCCCTCAGAAATATGTGGTTCCCTGAGTTTTTGATGCATGATTTCCTTCCTGTTACTTTACTCCCTGAACGCTATTTGTCTTCTTGTCTCTGCCATTTTCCTCCTGTGCTGAATTCAGTAAAGAAATGAACAAGTGATGTGTTGGAGTAAAGAACATTTTCCTCTTTAGAAACTATGATTTATTGTATGTTTGCATGTTGATGAGTGGGGCTGTGCTGCCACGTGTAAGGTGGTGGGAGGAGAGCTTGCCTGAGCAGTCAGTTCCCTCCTTCCACCGTGTGTGCCCTGGGCTCAGCTGTAGGTCATCAGGCTTGGTTGCAAATGCATTTCTTCCCTGAGTCTTCTTATTGACTCAGCTTTTCCCATCCTTCCAAATTCATCCATGAAATGTTCTCTCCTAAAGTCACAACTTTAACCTCTTTTTAATTTCCTTTGTTTTCGTTGTGTAATCTTTCCTAATTCTGTGGCTTCAAGCTCTCATTTTTAATTTGCTTAAAAAATGTTGTTAGTCTTGATTGTTTTAAGGTTTATTTTTATTTATATGTAGATGTGTATATCTGTGTTTATGTGTGCAGGTGCCCCCAGAGGCCAGAAGAGGCCATCAAATCTGCTGGAGCTAGAGTTAAGAGGTGCTGGGAACTAAACTCTGGTCCTCTTCAAGAACAGCATACACTGCCTCTTGTCCTGAGTGTTTTCCAGTTCATATTCCTATTTACATCTTTCTAGGTATAGCTCACATTGCCACATAAGAGGCATTATGTGTAACACAAGAGTTTTATTTGTACTTTTTCTACTCTTCTACATCCCCTTTCCTACACTGTTAGATCCCTTTACAGTGTGTTTCATTTCCATGTTATACTTTAGTTTTTCTGTCTTCTGCTAAACTATTAACTCTCTGATGCCATGTTTTATTTAATCCTTTTCCTATGTTAAGCACATCGAGTATGATATGTAAGTGAATGAATTTTTCCTCTCCAATTTCCCAGGAAAGATAGGCTTTAAAACTTATTTATGTGTATTGGGTTCTTTGCATAGCTAACATAACCAGTTTGTTGAAAAGACTCCTCCTACTAGATACTTCTTATAATTAACTTTTTCACGTTCACTTAGTCCCATATGTTCTAATTTGAAAATGAGTTTTTAAAAAATAATATTTGTTTAATTTTGACACTAATTTTAATTTTAGTGAGAAGGCATAATAACCACATTTAAAAACCTTTGCCTTTGTTTTGCTGCTTAGTACAGCAAAGACAACTAAATTCCTCTCACATACATGCAGTTTTTATTCCTCTTTTCATTTGTGAAGGAAGAAATGTTTTACTTTCTCAGGGACTTGGCCTGTTTTTATTACTTCCACACAAAAATTAAAAATATCAGATTTCCCAAACCATTACATATATAAATGGAACATAAAGTATGTGCATGCATCCTTCAAAGAAAGCATGATAACTAATTAAAATCTGTATCATATTATTTTTTTCACTCTTCTACCCAGCTATAATCCACTTGATAGGGACCCATAAATGGGTGATAAATGAATTAACTATCCTTTTATTAAATTTATTAGGTTCTACATTCCCCATAAACTATAGTGATTTCTGTTAATATAGTACAATCCCCATGTTTTGAAAATGTGTTTCATAATACACAGTAATTTTTTAGGTTTTAGAATTTAAATATTGCAACTAATTATACTTTTAGAATATTTAAGAATAATTTTGACTGCAAAATAATGTCAGTTGAGAGTACTGATCTTTGTAAACTTTGAACTTTAGAGGCAGAAAATTCTTTAATATTTTATTTTAGTCCTTTATGTAATAAGTAATGCCTAATATGTTGCATGTTATTTTAGCCATTCATCAAGCTGTATTGTGTATGCCCTATGTCTAGAGAGAGAGGGGTATGGGCAAAATGGAAGGAAGGAAAATAGTTCCTGGTCTCCATGAGAGACTGGGTGTAGGACCCCTGCAGATACAAAACTTCCTACTTGCTCATGTCTCATAAAAGAAAGCAGTACAATATTTGCATATAGCTTGCATATATCCTTCTCCTTATTTACTTCCTACAACAAGCATTTCTTAGAATTCATATGCTGTATAAATAGCTGTTAAGCCGTTGTTGGATAATAATGACAGGAAACACCTATACATGTTTGCTATAATTTTTTCATGAATGTTTTCAATTTGTACCTTGAATCTAAGGCTGTAGGATCTACAGTAGGTAAAAAGGGCTATTATGCCACTCATTCAATTTACATAGAGTTTGAATAAAATTTTAGTTATAAAACAATGTATTTTTTAATGTATATGCAGTAGCTGAGCAGTGGTGGTGCATACCTTTAATCCTAGCACTTGGGAGGCAGAAGGAGGTAGCCAGCCTTATCTACAGAGGAAGTTCCAGGACAGCCAGTGCCATACAGAGAAACCCTGTCTCAAAAAAAAGTGTGTTGTGTTCTTATCTATGGTATTTGCAATAATGTGACTCAGTGCTTTCAAATTTCACGTGTAACACTGCAGGCCAGGCCTGTAAAATAGAAGTCTGATTTAAAAAAAAAAAAAGGCAATCATGCCAAACTGGGCTTGTAAAAGCCCATCAGGCCTCAGCCCTACATAGAGCTACAGTTAACTGAGAAAAGCTGGGAGTAGGAGATGTGGTCTTCCCCAGGGAAGAGCCCAAATGGTACAGAGCCCTAAAGGTCTGCCCCAAAAACATACATACAATTAACATTATGGACCCAACAGGTAATATTGTGGTGTGTGTGTGTGTGTGTGTGTGTGTGTGTGTGTGTGTGTGTGTGTGTGTGTACACAAATACTGTATATGTATATGCATGCATTAATTAATGAAAAGAAGAGGCCATGAATTTGAAGAAGAGGGGTATATGGAAGTGTTTGAAGAGAGGAAAATGAAGGGAGAACTATAATTACAATCTCAAAAATAAAAACAAAAAAAAAACATTTTTGAGTTGATAAGGTGCTATGGAAATGGTCCAGTGTCCCGCGCTACCGTCTCGCCAGCAAGAACGACGCAGAACACTCGGATCCTTCTGCAGTAAAGCTTTAATGCATCTTGAGAGATAGATGATCAGCTTCTTAGAGGGAGACCCCAAGCTAAGAAACCCAGCCCCTTATATAAGCCTAGGAGCTCCGAGTGAGATGTGTAGAGCCGGGATTGGTGGTTTGCACATCACCCCAGATGACGTCACGGGAGAGGCACAGTTTAAACGGTTAACTCCAACTGACAGCGACAGTTAACTCCAACTGACAGCGACAGTTAACTCCAACTGACAGCGACAGTTAACTCCAACTGACAGCGACAGTTAACTCCAACTGACAGTGGATGTCAGCGCCATCTTCTAACGGCAATAGCGATAGCGAGGGCGGCTCCTCACATCTCCCCCTATTCATTTATTTTTGAAGCAATAGGACACCCACAACTTTGGAGTGGAGATAGAGGTCAAATCCCCATGTGCAAATTCGGAACATGTACAAAGCTCCTCTCCAGGGTCTTATCCCCAGAGGAAGTCCTGACCAGTCCGATGTCTTTTTTCTGGGGGAAGGAGATCATGACATAGAACCTTCATGCAAGATGACTTATCTCCCAGGAGAAAGTCGTTATACCGCAGACCTCTCCTGTGCAGTGCTTAGCCTTGCAACTCCTTGGGCTGCTGAAGCCTACCCACTCTATCCCGTGCAATGAGACTAGCCTCGTGGGGTGCAAGAGCTGGGAGGCCAGCGACCTATTGCTTTAACATGGTTAACCAAATGTCAGGGGATGCTCCGTGTTCTAAGGCAGCAAGTGCTTGTGCCACCACCACTTTCTCCTTTTGTTTGGGCTCTGAGCGTACACACCATCCAAAGCATCAACACTATTCCACAGCAGAGAACTAGGCTAAATGATCCTACCCCCACCCATTCCTTAAAATAAGAAAATGCAGATGAAATCCAGGGGGAGAGGTCTTCCATCAGAGAAAGATCCAGATGCGTCGAATTCACTTGCAGGATCGCCATTCTCAACTCACGGAGTGTCTGCTCAAACTCAAAAGTCCAATTCTGTAATAAATGTTGAGACAGAGCTTTTGACAGGTTAGCTGCTCTTGTAAAATTCTCATATTGTACTGAAGTGACACAAAGGCCAGGCAACTTTTGTTCACATCCCAATTGGGCCATCTGCCACAATATATCCAATTGTTCCTGAACCAAATTAATCTGTTGGTTTACCAACATCAGGCCTCCTTGTATCTGAGAATTGGCAGTGGCCTGTTTATTTAGGACCATGGTCACAGTGGCCTATAGTTCATTAATGGTTTGAGTTGTCTGCACAGTGGCAGAAAGTGCAAGGGCCGAGGCGGTAACCGAAGCAGTAACCGCGGCGGTGGCTATCAGGCCCACAATAATAGCAGAGATCCCAAAAATCTCGCTTTTCCCTAAACAAACTCAAATTACTTGGCGCCTCAACAGGAGCTGGAATAAATCGAGGCATGCGCATTACCAAAGCAAAAGGGTGCTTAATAGCATCCCAGCATAATGCATAAAAACAATTCTAAGCAGAACAATTTATTTCTTTCTGATTCTTACCTAAGGTATCATTACTCACAACCCAAATAAAGGGCAGCTGAATAATTAGTTCTCTTAAAAGGGGTATACTTAACATTGGAGGAGGACCAATCAGATGATCCATAGCTCTGTCCCTCACTCAGACTGTTGCCTAATGCCCCTTTCCAATCAAAAGTAATCTGTCCCTTCTCACTATCATAGGAGAAAGATCAGTACAGCTTCCATTAATTCAAAAGGATTAGCATTAGATCTTTCTGGATCCATATGAATAAAATTATCCTTTAATGAAGAAATCACAGTAAAGCATAAGCTTCCTACTAATGACAAGGTTCTCTCATCCTGAAAACTCTGTATCTGAGGATCTAAAGGCAAAAGGCAAGCCCCAACTCTCTATTAGTTGTGAAAAATCTAGGGAACACCTGGGCATTCTGCATCACTGGCATCGGTAGGGGGAAGGTAGACATGATGGCCCACCGTAACTCTCCCATCATACTAGGAACCATCATCCCGAGTAGGAGAGTCTTCATCACCCACTTGGCCTCCATCCTTCTTATTCTGGAGTTGTGAAGGAGCTCTTCGAGTGAGTCTTTCAGGGATCCACAGGGGGTTTTCTTCCTCCTGTGGAAAAACACACACAGCTCCCCTGGATCTTATAAGAATAGGATCCGGGCCTTTCCAGAGATCAGTCAAGACATCTTTCCATTTTACCATTTCTTTTGGCCTATCAGGCTCTAAACTGTGGCGATCAGCCGCAGTGTGGCCTTGGGCATCACAGTTCAAGAAATTAAGGGTAAAAAGTGCCATGGATACAGCAACTCTTGGTACCGAGGGTAGAACATCCTCAATACTCCCCTTTTGTTTAATCAGATATGATTTGAGTGTACGATGGGCACGTTCCACAATGCCCTGTCCTTGAGGGTTATAAGGTAGGCCAGTTAGATGGGTAACATCCATTTGCCGACAAAACTGTCGGAATTTTTGAGAGGTATATGCTGGTCCATTGTCTGTTTTTAAAATTCTGGGTTTTCCCCAAGCACTCCAGGCCTCAAGGCAATGTTGAATCACATATGAGGCCTTTTCCCCTGTTAGGGGTGTGGCAAACATTACGCCAGAACAGGTGTCAACAGAAACATGAACATATTGAAGCCTTCCAAAAGAGGGAATATGAGTAACATCCATCTGCCACATCTGCAATGGTCTAATGCCACGTGGGTTTATTCCCATGTGGGGAGTAGGTAAGAATTCGCAGCAATTCTGGCATTGAGTAACAATTTCCCTAGCCTCTTTCCTGGATAGAGCAAAACGACGGCGCAAGGTCTCAGCCGTCACATGAAAGCGCTTATGGAATTCTTTTGCTGCTTGTGCATGGGTAGACAAGGCAGCGGCCACCAGCTTTGTAGCCTTGTCCGCTAAGTCATTCCCTAAGGACATGGGACCTGGGAGTCCAGAATGTGCTCGGACATGGGTAATGAAAACAGGAAATCTCCTATTTAACAAGGCAGCTTGTATCTTCTGAAAGATGTTAGCAACTCTGCTGGAGGATCTTATTATTCCAGCTATCTCAAGGAGATTAACTGCATTAACCACATAAGAGGAATCTGATACAATATTGAGGGGTCCTGGAAAAGCCTCAAGAACCTCCAGTACTATCAGACATTCTACAACTTGAGGTGAAGTTTCATTATATTGTTTAGATATAACCCTATCCTTGACCACATAAGCTCCCATACCAGTTTTTGATCCATCAGTGTACACCACAGTCCCATCTGGGAGTGGGTCTTTAGCTGTCACTTGTGGAAACACTATAGCCTGGTTTAGGGCAAACTGTAAAATTGGATGCTTTGGAAAATGATTATCAATTTGTCCTGAAAAGGAAGTAACTAAAACTGCCCAATCACTAGATGTGGCTGCCAAGGTCTGAACTTGTGCAGCAGTATAAGGCACAATCAAGGAATCAGGATCCCTGCCAAAATGTGTAACAGCTGCTTTTATTCCGCGAAGCGCGAGCTGTGCAACAGCATCAGGGTACCAGTCAATAATCTTAGCAGGGGAAGCATTTGGATGAATCCAAAGTAATGGTCCATGTTGCCACAGGACTGCAGTTGGCAATTGAGCTGTCTTAAAAACACACAGATTAAAAGGTAGTGACTCCTCAATTCGTTGTAATTGTGCTTCCTGTAAGGCCTCTTCCACCATCTGTAAGGCTCGGTGGGCGGCAGGGGTAAATTTTCTGGGTGAGGAGATATGAGGCTCACCCTCCAGGAGATCGAAGAGGGGTTTTAGATCAGCAGATGGAATTTTTAAAAGGGCCTCAACCAATTTATATCTCCCAGAAGTTTCTGAAAATCATTTAATGTTTGTAAGTGGTCTTTGCGAATTTCTATTTTCTGAGGAACTATATTTTTGGGAGTAATCTTTGAGCCCAAAAAGAGGCCTGTATCTGCAATTTGAACCTTTTCTGAGGCAATCTCTAATCCCCACTGTTTTAATTCAGCCACCAGCATGGGAAAAGCCTTTTGTAAAACATCTAACTCTTTGTGACAAATAAGAATATCGTCCATATAATGGATAACGATTAAAGATGTAAATTGCTTCCTAATTGGCTCCAAAGCCTCCTGCACATACAGCTGACATATTGTTGGGCTATTGGCCATGCCTTGCGGCAGTACCTTCCACTGAAATCTCTTGTCTGGTTCCATATGATTAAGAGAAGGGATAGTGAAGGCAAACCTTGGTCTATCCCGTGGGTAAAGTGGAATAGAGAAGAAACAATCCTTAATATCTATAATAATAAGCTTCCAATCTTGAGGAAGTGCAGAAAGCAAAGGAAGGCCTCTTTGAACAGGGCCAAAAAGATGCATCTGATTGTTAATGGCCCGCAGGTCGTGGAGTAATCTCCACTTCCCAGATTTCTTCTTAATAACAAAAATTGGTGTATTCCATGGGGAGGTAGAAGGCTCTAGATGCCCCAGCCGTTCCTGTTCTTGCACTAATCTTGTGACAGCCTCTAATTTTTCAGAGGATAGAGGCCATTGAGAGACCCATAACGGCTCCTCTGTTTTCCATGGTATGGGTCGTGAAGCCTCAACGGCCCCTAAATAAAACCCAGTCCTTTTCTACCCCGATTTCCGTGTTGTGTAATGGGTTTTATTCTGCCTTGTTCTTGCCTACCCAAGCCTCTACCATTTGTATACCCCATCTTTGCCATAATGGCTGATGCCTGGGGGAGTATTCATTAGTTAGGGTCATGCCCATGGCTTGTAACACATCTCGTCCCCATAAATTTACAGGGAGTGGCAACACATAGGGGGTAAAACATCCCTGTTTGCCTTCAGCATCCCGCCAGGTTAAGGCTGAGGCACTGATGGCAGGAGAGGACTGGTATCCAAGACCTTGTAGAGAATGAGATGAAACAACAGTGGGCCAAGACTTCGGCCACCAATGGAGTGAAATAATGCTTTTGTCTGCTCCCGAATCCATTATCCCTTCAAATTCTTTTCCATTAATTAACAATTTTATTGTAGGTCTCTCATTTAGGGGTATAGCCAGATAGGCTGAATCACTTCCAGAAGATCCCATAGCCCTTTTTTGTAAAGTGTAGGTTTCTCCATCCCCGAGGGAGGGCAGCAACACCAGTTGTGCAATTCTATCTCCCTGCTTTATAGAAAATACACCCCGAGGGCTAGAACAGAGAACTTGAATCTCCTCTTTATGATATGGGTCAACAATCCCAGGATATATAATGAGTCCCTGTAAAGTTAAGGAGCCACGGCCCAGAATAAGCCCAATGGTGGCAGGGGGCAAAGGTCCAGGGGAATGGACTGGGACCGGTTGAACATTCATTTGGGGCATGAGTAAGAAGTCGGAGGCGGCACGCAAGTCCATTCCGGGGGTTCCTCGGAAACCTCTACTTCCTCTTGATTGCTTTTCTGAAATTGGTTCCCATATTTCTGAGGGCCCTGGGACCATGGGCCCCGTGACCCGTTTTTGATTGGGGTACCTTGGATTCTTCAATAGGGGGCAGAAGCCTCCCTTTTACATCCCGGACTGACCTGCATTCGCTAGCCCTATGATAACCTTTACCACAACGATGGCAAAGCTTCGATTCTCTTGTTCTTTCAGGGGCTTGACAATCTTTCTTAAGGTGCCCCATTCTCCCACAATTAAGACAAGCTTTTCGACTAGATAAATCTCTACGCCTGTGTGTTTGTAAAATGGCGGCAGCTAGTCCTGCATTGGTTAGGGGTCCCCCCAGCTCCCTGCACACTCTGAGCCAATCTTGTAAACCT